>NC_089787.1:16012092-16037092 GCF_040412425.1 Macrobrachium rosenbergii | reverse complement strand
GTTACACAATTTCCCAACGAATCATGCAAGGCTACGATCCAAGCAGGAGGTCTTCAGGTTGCAAGATCTAAAACGCCTTAATAGCACTGAGTTCAAGAGAGAGAGAGAGAGAGAGAGAGAGAGAGAGAGAGAGGAGATAAAGTATTGAAGTATTGAAGTTTATATTTATTTCATGACCAGTTTTTAGTTTTTGTAAAGAAAACTATTGAGATGGCTATTTGTCTGTCCGTCCGCACTTTTCCTGTCCTCACTTTTTCTGTCTGCACTTTTTCTCTCCGTCCTCAGATCTTAAAAACTACTGAGGCTAGAGGGCTGCAAATTGGTATGTTGATCACTCACCTTCCAATCATCAAACACATCAAACTGCAGCCCTCTAGCCTCGGTAGTTTGTATTTGAGTTAAGGTTAAAGTTAGCCATGATCTTACGTCTGGTACCACTATAGGTGCCAAAAACACAGGCCACCACCGGGCCGCGGCTGAGAGTTTCATACAGCATTATACGCTCTACAGAAAACTCGATTGCGCCGAAGAAACTTAGCGCAGACTTGTTTAATGGTAAAACCTAAAGGTTTCCTTTGCTTCAGTGACACTTTCCTTTTCTAATTTGGAAAAGGAGAAACGACCTGAGAGGCAGATCAAGAGAATCAGAATCACTTACATTTCTCAGCAAAGACAGGGTAGAGATAGGAAACTTTTTTTTGTCTTAATAAGATAACTAATTACTTCATGAGCGTGTATGTTTGTAAAGGATAATATATATCCTTAAAACTTATTCAGTTGCAGCTCATGAACCTATCACGTCACCACAGTTGCTATTCGGTAACTAGGCTAGCTACTTTCCGACTGTTTCGACCTAATTACTTACTAGCGTTGGGTATGTAACCCTGTTTCCTGTTTACAAGGTTTGTACAATGACAGCAACGCCAAGAGATTCATACAAACGTTTATAAATAAGAGGAAATAGCAAATATATATTAAGATCCACGGGGTGTCTGAAACTGATTCACTACAAGCGTATGCATGTCTATGAGCTGAGGCCTCGCCAACTTGAGTGGCTGTCATTACACAGCGAAATTGCCCCTGAATGCATTAGGCCTCTTAATAGCTAATATATCCTAATTACCTGTCTGGGGACCTTGCCCTTATGAGCTGATGCTGGACACGAAATCTTCATGATGGAGGTCATTCGCTTTGAGTCCGGAACCTGACTGGCTCCGAGAGATCAGTAGTTGCAGCCTATCACTATTACTGTTACTACTGCTACTATTACACTTTTACTTCTTTAAAATCATGAGTTTAGCTTAATTGTATCACGTCCCCAAAATAAAACTAGTTATCAAGATGTGTTATATTTATTTTTTTTGTCATAGAATAAATGTTTTATCCCCAACTTTATCCCATAATTGATGCAAAAAAAAAAAAGTTTTAAGTAATAAGTAGAATTAAGTATAAAAAGTCAGTTTTTTAAATTAACTACATCATTATTTCCCTATTTACTAATTCGATTCGTTAAATTTGTGTCACATTTGTACGATTATTTCTTTCTCGAGAGACGTGAACAAATGTTGCCTCTCCTCTGTAACAGGTGAAACAGGTGAGCCAATTAAGGGAAGACAAATATTTTCTGGACAAACAAGGGATGTATCGGTGACGCAGGTGAGAGTATAGTTATTGCACCTGGCTCCTTGCAACAGCCAATAAGAAACATCCTTACAATCGAGCTCGGGAATCACGCCACTCTTTGAAATTACCTTAAGTGAAAGTTATATAGTTTCCCAGAATGCACTTTCTTTCTTAAATAGGCACTGTCAATTCATGGCGAAGTACTTCAATAATACGTTATCATTTTTCAGTTACTTACAATTTAACGTCATTGATAAAGAAAGACATTCAAATAAAAAAAAAAAATAGGAGAAAAAATACCTTGCCAAGAGAATTATCGAAATTCTAAGAGGGAAAAGTAAAAACAAAAGGGAAAGAGGTTCACATTTCACAAAGCACTGGAAAGGAGAACAAATCTTTGCGGAGGCCAAGAGAACAAACACCTGGAAGAATCTTCTTGGAAAAAAAAAGAAGAACAAGAGGCGCTCTTTCAGTCCATCGCCCATCTGTTCTGGAAACAGAAGACCGAGACTTCAAAGGGAAAGCGAGAGAGCTTCTGGAGGGACAAGAAGTGACAAACTTCGCCTTCACTTTGAAGGCATGTTTTTCGTATCCTGAATGAGACGCTTTCCAGCAAACAGACACAAGCATACAAGAAGGCGTTAACAGGTGAGACAGAGGTCAGTGATGTAACTGATGCGGTTAGTGTCAGTTTGTGGTGGCCTTATGCCAGTTGGGACTGTTGTTTGTATGAAGGCCATACGCCATGCTGAAGGTAATATGAAACAAGTAAAAAATGCGCCGAAGTTTCTTCGGCGCAACCGGGTTTTCTGTACAGCGTATAATGCTCTATGAAACTCTCAGCCACGTCCCATGAAACAGTCAGCCGCGGCCGATGAAACTTTCAGCCACGGCCATGTGGTGGCATGTGTTGTTGGCACCTATAGCGGTGCCAGACGCAAGATCATGGCTAACTTTAACCTTAAATAAAATAAAAACTCCTGAGGCTAGAGGGCTGCAATTTGGTAAGTTTGATGATTTAAAGAGTGGATGATCAACATACCAATTTGCAGCCCTCTAGCCTCAGTAATTTTTTTAAGATCTGAGGGCGGACAGAAAAAGTGGGGACGGATAGACAAATAGCTAGCTCAATAGTTTTCTTTTACAGAAAACCAAAAGGGAACTTCCTAGTAGTTACCAGTAAAGAAGAATGGAACTTCGAAAGGAAATCCTCAGTCAGTCTCAAAGAAAAGTTGTACAGTACACAAACGGGGCTATACTGATTTGAACATGCATATACTGTACGCATTGATAAAATGCTCATAAATGCTTGATAAATGTAAGAGACGTCTTAGAGAGAGAGAGAGAGAGAGAGAGAGAGAGAGAGAGAGAGAGAGAGAGAGAGAGAGATTTTGAGCGATGTTTGCTGAGAAACCATTTCAGCAATATTAGATAAACAACGGGGGTAAATGACCCATTTCAGCCTATAAAGGTCCTATTCACCTTTACATTTCAAGTGAGAGTTGTATCAATTTGCTTGTTGTCTATTTTGACAGAGAGGTAATTGCTAGTAACTGTTTTATAGACGTTAATTGATACGTTACTGAAAAACAGAGACGACCCGAATATAGGTTGGAAATAATGCAAAATCTTTTTTATTTGGTATGACATATGCGGAATGTTTTTTATGCGGGTAAATTGCCATGTCTAAAAAAAACATACGATTGGATCTGAAATATAGACAAAAATTAGTTATTTTTTTTTTTTTAACACTATGATAAAAATGAGTTTCCATCAAGCGACCTCTTAGCTTCATTTTTGTAATTTATATAAGACTTGATTATTTATTATTTTCGTTGCCTTTTTGGGGCATTTTTTTGTCATGTTTTCGAGTTATTCTCGTCCCATCTTTTCATCATAGTGACGACACTGTTATTAGTAAATCAACGAATAAGAACGATTATATGAATTTCAAACACTTATGTCTGACCTAAATAAATACAGCACAAAAGAAAGAGTATCCAACGCACAGTGAAAACGAATTTTGTAAACTGTGTGGTTACCTGAACGAAAAGAAAGCAGGTTTCTTTCGCTAAATCCGATGACATGTCAGGAATATTCTTGCCACGAGATTTCGTAATGTTCGAGGGATGAATTGCTTCCCTCCTCCTCCTCCTCCTCCTCCTCCTCCTCCTCCTCCTCCTCCTCCTCCTCCCCTGATCCCGAGAGAAGTCGAATGTTCTGCTTGCGATTTCTTACAGGGTCATAACGTTTACAAGAGGCAAAATGGTCACATATTTCATGACTAAGTTGTACCTTTTTTCTCCGTGTTCACCTCATCAACATCACCACCACACTGTCTGTTAATTATTCTGAAATATAATAAAGGGAAGTAAATTTGATCATTATGAGTAAAACGCAAAAAGTCCTTCAGTTATCATCAACATGTCTGCATTAGGCTATTTTTTGGAAGAGAGAGCTAAGATAAAGATGACGTGAATTGTCTGCGGGACAGGAGACAGTATTAAAAAAAAAATGAGCCCCAGTGTCTTCGGCGCAATCAGGTTTTCTGTACAGCGTATAGTGCTGTATGAAACTTGCAGTCACGGCCCATGAAACCCTCAGCCGCGGCCCATGAAACATTCAGCCACGGCCCCTGGTGGCAGGTGCTGTTGGCACTCATAGTGTTGCCAGATCCACGATCATGGCTAACTTTAACCTTAAATGAAATAAAGACTACTGGGACTAGAGGGCTGCAATTTAGTATGTTTGATGATTGGAGGGTGGATGATCAACATACCAATTTGCAGCCCTCTAGCCTCAGTAGCTTTTAAGATCTGAGGGAGGACTGAAAAAGTGCAGACAGAATAAAGTGCGGACGGACAGACAAAAATCCATTTCAATAGTTTTCTTTTACAGAAAACTAAAAGGAGAAATTATTGCGTATATATATTTCAGCTTTGGAAATAATAGTATTAGCAATTAAAAACTAATGAAAGCTAGAAAGAAAGTGTGACAAATTGCTGTGTAATGAAGACCTTCAAAATGAATAAATGTGCCTCATGAAATGTAGATCCAAAAGAAGAAGAAGCAAAAGAAAAAGCGAAGTCAGATCTGTTCTGTCGACAATAAATCATACGTAGGATATTCTTTGCAAGGGTGCTTTTGGGGAAGGTTGGAGGTGGGGTTGGGGGGGAGGCGGGGTACAGGTGGGATGTGTTTGGCCTTGTTCAGTAATCAATTAAATTTACGAGAGCACTTTTGCTTCTGTTGTCTGCTAAGGTAAGACAGATGGAAAGCTAGAAATAATTTTGTACCCTCTGCTTATGGAGATGAGGTAGGTGGACAGATGGCTAGCCAGGGATAATTTGCACCTGAAGTTTATCAAAGTGACATAGATAGATAGGTAGATAGATTGACACTTGGATGTAGTTGGTCTAGTTTGGGAGGTATCCTATTCGTAATTGCCTACCAACCTTTTGATTAATAGCATAGTATATATATGTATGTATACTATATATATGGGTGTGTGTGTGTATATATATATCCAATATTGTGTATGTATATATATATATATATATATATATATATATATATATATATATATATATATATATATATATATATATATATATATATATATATATTTATATATATATTGGCATATATATATATATGGGTGTGTGTGTTTGTGCATATATATCCAATATTTGTATATATATATATATATATATATATATATATATATATATATATATATATATATATATATACTGTATATATATATATATGTGTGAGTGTGTGCGTGTATATATATGCAATATTGTATTATCTTCCTATCTTCCTTCACTCAAATTTAAGTTGATTTTTTTAGTTATTCTGGGAAGGTAATAACTTCAAACTTAATGTGCAATAGACTCTCTCTCTCTCTCTCTCTCTCTCTCTCTCTCTCTCTCTCTCTCTCTCTCTCTCTCTCTCTCTCTCAGCATTCCCTGGCCTATAAAATATTCATAAAACAGGATATAATTTGTGTTCATGCTTAGCAGTGGGAAGGTCAAAATGATTAAGCAAGGGCGGGCGAGAGCCTCTGGGAAAACCTCATTCCAACTTGTTTACGACCCTAAACCTTCCCTTAGAAGAAGCAAAAAGTTTTCCAGGCACGTAAGCCGTTGCTCAGATGGCTGATAAGATTCCTATTTAAGAGAACAGGAGAACGGGAGTTTACCAGGAAGGTGAAGCAAATAACTGACAATGTTCCACCTGAGAGATGCAAGAAACGTCGGTGTGATTTTGGGTTGCTCTCAAGAACTCAGCCTCTCTTTGTTCCTTCTTCTTGAATCAAAGAGGTTACCCCGTAAGAGGATACTGCCGTCAGTGCACCTCACGGGGTGCACTGTAGGCATTATTAAAGATTCTTTGTCCCTATTACTGTAGCCTCCTTTCATATTATTACTTTCGTTCATATTTCATCTTCCTTAACATTTTCCCCTCCTAACAATTATTTCATAGTGCAACTATTTGGTTTTTCTCCTGTGATACCTTTCACACCTACCTACTCTCAATTTCCTTTCCAGCGCTTAATGACCTCATAGGTCCCAGTGCTTGATTTGGCCTAAAGTCAATATTCCATTCCAAAGATCTTGTCTTTTTTATTATGCATTCATTGACTGATTGAGGTCAAAAGGTGTCGTTGCATTTCCGCTAATCATGCTCTGTTAGTGGAGCTTCCCAGGTTTGGGAGGAGGGCTAGATTACCGATTACAGGGCGTTTTTCATGACGCACTGTAGACGCCACTAAAGGATCTTAGCAGCATCCTTACGGCCTTAGGGCATGGCTCTCTGCCTGTTACTTTTTATCCGTTTTTTTGTGGCTTTTCACTTAGCTGTCCAACTTCTTTACCTTTTCCAGATTTAATTTCTCATTTAGGAATGAATCTCCATAATAATAATAATAATAATAATAATAATAATAATAATATTAATTATTATTATAATAATTATTATTATTATTATTATTATTATTATTATTATCAGCCATGATATGCAGATAACTGTACATTATTCTCATACCTGTATTGAGTTGAAATTATTATTATTATTATTATTATTATTATTATTATTATTATTATTATTATTATCCCTCGACCTGCTGTGTTTTATGATATATGTTTAAGTAAATCCAGCTTATTTTGTGTCACGTATTTCCATGAAGAAATCCCCATGAGAGTAAGGAAGGAAGAGAGGCGCAAAATAAAACGCTCGACCAACATCATATTTGGGGAGGAAATGCACAAAGAAGGAGCCTCCGTCCGGGAAGTAAATTCTGGTGGTGCGAAACGCCTTTTGAAATGGGAGTGTGGTTGCCTTTGTTCAGCCCCGTGAAATATTTTACCTGCGAATGAAAAAAGGGAATTTTGCATCTAGGGCTTGTTGAGAGAGAGAGAGAGAGAGAGAGAGAGAGAGAGAGAGAGAGAGAGAGAGAGAGAGAGCATATCTATAATCTGTTAGGTTTGAAGTGCTTTGAGATTATTTCATTTACAGATTAAAGAGATAATTTGACATTTACTTGTTATAGAAATGTTAGTGTACTCATGTATGAATTATGACTTATGGTTGAACATTACTGCAGAATAAAGAGGAGGGATTATGAATTACAAATATCCCAAGATTAGATTCACTTTACATGAAATTCTATCTATCTGTCTATCTGTGTTACTTCGATAAACCTCAAACGCAGACTTATGTATCAGTCTTTCTATCTCCCCTCTACTAGCCTAGGGGACAAACTCATTACTATTATTATCTAACTGTCTAACTACCAACTTTATCTCGACGGGCCTGCGGTACAAATCATCACCCTTTTTCCCCTTTGTCTTACCGTGGCCTTTCCTCAAGCACAGAAGTTCCTTCGAAAATTCAAATAGTTGCTGAACTAGTCTAAGATACACTCTCTATTCTTTCATTTTTATACAAACGGACCTTTACTGTCCAAAAGACACGTTTGATTTATTTTACTTTAGTGCTTCTGGTTTTCAATATAAAATTGCAAAATCTGCATTTATTCATTCTTTTTATGACAATCATCTCCCCATATCGCAGTTCGTCACGATCGTATTTTGTTTTTTACTGATTGCCTAATTTATAAGGCACAAACTTACAGTGTTAAAAGAATTTAACAAATTATCTCCACTACCGAAGACAGTTCAAGAGATGCTTATCACGGAATTCTGTATTCTAATGCAGATGTATATGGGTATTTCAGGAACCATGTTTCATGCTTTTTATTCAAATTTTCATTTTGACAACTATTTTCTTTTAGAATAATATGAAGAAAATGTCAGAGCATTGTGAGAAAACTTAAATAAAACAAAACTCCTCTTCGAATCAGAATTAGGTGGCTGTCAGTTGGCCCTTCGTGCAATTGATAATCTTCGATCTTGAACAGCATTTCTGCTTCATCAGAATTAGAGAAGGAAATTTGCTCTTTTGTCGCTTGGTAATCTGGAAGTCAACAGAATTCTCACCCATCGTGTACAAGAAATTCTTTTGAAGTTTATTTGTGACGTTAAAAGTGAGAGTTCCACAGCGTTTAAATTATTCCCATTTAATCATTTAAACGCTTATTCCCTGCATAACCGGAAAACGTGACCGAAAAAAATACGCTCCAAAGAGAAATGAAAACAGACATAAGCTTACAAATCCTGCTAAAATTCCAAAGAGGAGGTCAGAATATCGCTTTGGGTAGGGAAAGTCATTTTGATTTTACAGCTGGGAAAAAACAATTTTTGGCCTATATTTGGATCGTCTCTGTTTTTCATTAACATATCAGTTAACTTCTAAAAACAATTACTTGCAATTACCTCTCTGTCAAAACAGACAACTGGCAAATTGATACAACTCTCACTTGACATGTAAAAGTGAATAGGATTTTTATAGGCTGAAATGGGTCAGTTCCCGTTGTTTATCTAATGTTGCTGAAATGGTTTCTCAACAAACATCGCTCAAAATACGTTCTGTAATTACAGTGAATCATCACTCTCTCTCTCTCTCTCTCTCTCTCTCTCTCTCTCTCTCTCTCTCTCTCTCTCTCTCTCTCTCTAAGACGTCTCTTACATTTATTATACATTTCTGAGCATATTATCAATGTGTATATGTCCGTATGCAAACAAGTATGCTTATGTCAGCATAGCCCCTTTTGTGTACAACTCGTTCTTTGAGACTGAGTATTACCTTTCGAAGCTCCATTCTTTTACTGCCAACAAATTTCCTGTTTGTTTTTCCATATTACCGTCTGTATAGCGTGTGGCCTTTATATACACAACAGTCCAAGCTAGTATAAGGGCACCCTGAACTAACACTTAACGCGTCAGCTACATCACTGACCTCTGTCTCATGCGTTGTCACCTTCTTGCATTTTGCGTCTGTTTGCTGGAAATGAATCATTCAGAATACGAAAGATTTGCCTTCTTGTCCTTCAGGAAACTTTCACACTTCCCCTCAGAAGTCTTTGTCTTCTGTTTCCGGAACAGAGGGCAATGGCCTGAAAGTGCACCTTTTGGTCCTCTTTTTTTTCCTTCTTTTTCTTAAAGATTCTTGCAGGCGGTTGTTCTCTTGGCCTCAGGAGAGATTTGCTCCTTTCCAGCGCTTTCTGACTCTCTGACCTCTTCGTTGGTGTTCTTCCTTTCCCTCCCCAGAATTTCTATCATTCTCTTTGCAAGGGTTTTCTCCATTTTTTTATTTGAATATCTTTGTTTATGAATGACGTTCGTTGAATTGTAAGTTATTGAAAAATGATGAAGTTTTTATGAAGTATTTCGATATGAATGGACGATGCTCAATTAAGATTGAAAAATACGATCTGGAAAACTAAGTAACATTCACTTAAGGCAGATTCCAAGAGTGGTGTGATTTCCGAGCTCGTTTGAAGGATTTCTTATTGGCTGTAGAAGAGACAATCCTTCATTATCCAGAAAATATTCCTGTTCCTGTAATGAGTTCACCTGTTGCACCTGTCACATCGATGAGGGAACTTTCCTTGGCGTCATTGTATTAAGCAGTGAGTGCGCAGTTTTCACACAGGATTCAGAAGTCGAATTGACGGAAAACAAAGTAATGATGCTGAATATAGCTCAGAAACTAACATTTAATGCTTAATTCTCCTTGTTGCGTAAAATTGATTTTTGCGCAATAATTATGGGATGAATTGAAAAAGAAAACATTAATTCTTTTACAGAAAAAATAAATAAAAAAAAAAAAATATATATATATATATTTTGATAACCTGCTTTTATTTTGAGGAACTAATACAAGTAACCCAAATTCGTGATTATAAAGAAGAAGAAGAAAAAATAAGTAAAAGAAGAAGTTGTAGTAGTAGTAATAGTAATAGCAAAAGTAGTTATGGTAGTGATAGGTTGTAACTACTGATCTCTCAAAGCCAGTCAGGTTCCGGACTCAAAGCGAATGACCTCCATCATGAAGACTTCGTGTCCAGCATCACTTCATCAGGGCAATTTCCCCAGACAGGTAATTAGGATATATTAGACATTAAGAGGCCTAATGCATTCAAGGGCAATTACGCTGTGTAATCACAGTCACCCAAGTTGACGAAGCCTCAGCTCATAGACATTCATAAGCTTGTAGTGAATCAGTCTCAGACATTCCGTGGATCTTTATTTATATTTATTTTCCCCTTGTTTGTGAATGATTGCTTGAATCTCCTTGCGTTGCTGTTCTTGTAAGAATCTTTGAAACAGGGAGCAAGGTCAGATATCCGAGACTTGTAAGTAACTAGATAGCAACAGTCGAAGGGCAGCTAATAACCGTAGAGGAATTGGGGTGACGTGATACCTTCATGAGCTTAAATTAGATAGGGTAAAAGATATATAATGTCTTTCATAAACGCAAATGGTCGTTAAATAAGTTATTAAGGTAAATCAGTTATTAAGGTAAAAATTCATGTCATTTCTCTTCTCTGGTTTTACTGAGAAATTGCATTGCCTCTGACACTCTTGATCTGTCTCTCTCTCTCTGGTCGGTTCTTCTCTTCCAAATTTAGAAATGAAAAATTTCACTGAAGCATTGGAAGTCCTCAAGTTCTTTATTCTCTGAAAAATTTGTCATAAAATAAATATATACTTCAATACTTTTACTCTCTCTCTCTTCTCTCTCTCTCTCTCTCTCTCTCTCTCTCTCTCTCTCTCTCTCTCTCTCTCTCCTGAACTCAGTGCCATCAAGACCTGTTAGATCTTGCAACTTGAAGACCACCGACCCCTCTGGCCTGGTCGTAGTCTTGCACAACTTCCTAAAAAACGGGCAAATGATCCTGACTCTGCTTTTGTCTTCTTTCTCACGATTTTTTTTAAGTCCAGAACTTTCACTTTCTCTTGGAATCTCATCGACTCAGTCTGACCAAAAGAAAGGTGACCTTGCTACGTAGTCTTGAAGGCTACCGATTGATCAGCGTCCTTTCGCGTTACGAGAAACTGTTTTCGTCTGAAAGACAAAAGTAAAAAATGCGTCGAAGTTTCTTCGGTGCAATCGAGTTTTCTGCACAGCGTATAATGCTGTATGAGACTCAGCCACGGTCCGGTGGTGGCCTCAGCCACGGCCCATAAAACTCTTAGCGCGGCCCACGAAACTCAGCCACGGTCCGGTGGTGGCCTTTGTTGGTACCTATAGCGGTGCCAGAAGTACGATTATGGCTAACTTTAACCTTAAATAAAATAAAAACTACTGAGGTTAGAGGCCTGCACTTTTGTATGTTTCGATTGGAGGGTGGATGATCAACATACCAATTTGCAGCCCTCTAGCCTCCTCAGTAGTTTTTAAGATCTGAGGGCGGACAGACAGACAAAGCTGGCACAATAGTTTTCTTTTACAGAAAACTAAAAGTACTTTGGGAAATTGTTAAAAGAATGTGAAACTTTATCCCATGAAAATTATATGTGTGAACGATATACGTACTCATAATGAAATTGTGTATTTTGGGTAACCCGGTGTGAATATGACTTTTATTTCATTATATAAAGATTCCTATTCATTCATTCATTCATTCATTCAGTATGTAAGGTACGTACATTCATTCGTTCATTCATTATTTAAGGTGCTTTCACTGATTCATTCATTCACTATTTAAGGAGCATTCAATCATTCACGATTCCTCTGTTTCCATCACAGCCAAAAACGAGAGCAAAAATCCACATCGTAACAGAGACCTTCCATCAAATGTATAATCTCTGTCAATTAACCTAAAGAAGGTTATTTTTCGTGACTGCATCTGATAAGCATTCGGCCGCACACAACGAGATGGAGACTGCATGAATCAAAAGCAGTGTTAATGAGCTTAGCTTTTGAAATGTTTCAAATTCAGATTTGCCTGATTCTGTACATCAGAAAAATGTTTAAAACTGTAATGATGTGAATTCTCTAGTTTTAAGAGATTATCTACATTCCCCGTTCGGTATGTACCCGGGAACAACTAAAATGATAAAAAAGTCTAATAAGTAATTCTCATACAAAGGAGACTTTGTTCTTCCATCGGATCTCATTAGGATCTTTTGAATAATTCCCCCTCCCGTTACTTTATGTCCATTACTAGATATCCCCTGTGTAATAATGACCTCATTAGGTTTAATCACATACAAACATCAAAGACAGATGCAGTGAATAAATGATTGCTTTATGAAAACCATCATCTGGCAATTTGGTGGCAAGATTATCATATCTGTTTTTTTTTTCAAAACGTTACCATTTTAATGTAAAAGGGAGCCATTATCATATTTTAAATTACTCAGACAAGCAAATAATACATCAGACCTCCATCTACAAATACACACTTGCATGTGGACGTCTGTCACTCTGAATCTTAGAATAGTACACATTACATAGTAAGGTTGCCTGATAGTTGCTAGTCCTTCTTAGTCATTAATCATGCAAATTTCAGTGAACTTTTATCATTTTTTTTCTGTGTTTTACTGAGGTATCATTCCTTATGGGCGGAATCCTTCTTGGTATGAAAGTGTTTCATAAAATGTTACTAATATATTATGTATATATAGTGAATGCTTTTAGCACTCACAAGAGTTGTTAAACCTAGAGGTGTCTAATGAGAACACATCTTCTATTTCTTTTTTTTTTCTTTTGGAGGGGGCGGGTTTATTTCCGAGTTTAAAACAAAGGAAGAACGTCTGAACGCTGTGTGACTCTGGGCTAGAATGCCCCAAGGGGCGCTAATCGCCACACCCGTTCTTGCGTGATAACAGACACACGCACTCACTAACTTTAAAACAAAAGTGAATCACACAATGAAACATGAAAACAATGTAAAAATACCTGATTGTAAATAATCAATAGCCGATTCTGACTTGAACCAGAACAAGAAACATTATGATATGTAAAATAAATGTTATGCTACTATACGGAGAAATTGACAACAGTTAAGAACTGTGACCTCGTGACATCCTCGCCATGCAAACGTTGTGCTTAGTTGCGCTTTGTAAGCTCGATACTTGTAAACAAGCTCGGAGAGTTCTCTATTTCTCCTTCACGATCTACCATTACAACCACCACGGTTAAAATGAATAACTATTAACTATCATATTACAATTACTTATATTGCTAATGTATGTATGTATGTATGTATGTATATATATATGTATATATATATAAATATATATATATATATATATATATATATATATATATATATATATATATATATATATATATATATATATATATATTAAAAATATATATATACATACAGTATATATATATATATATATATATATATATATATATATATATGACGCATATATATATATATATTCTGCCTGTCTTTTTATATATATATATATATATATATATTATATAAATTTTTATATATATATAAATATTATATATATATATATATCTATTTATATATTTATTTATATGTATATATAGCTGATATGCATATGATTGGTGTTTTAACTCCCTTTAAGAATAAGAAAAATAATATTATTAGATATAGGTACTCAAACCATGAACAATATATTGGTGACTATAAAACGGTAAGTGAACAAGTCGAAAATATATAAAAATATACAAAAAATTGACGATGAAACATAGAAAAATTGAATTGCAATAAACCTTACTAATTGATACTAAATAGAAACCTTCCCGAATAGAGAGATAAATTACCTAGAAAAATTGAATTGCAATAAACCTCACTAATTGATAGACTAAACCTGAAACTCCACAATGAACCTAACGATTACCTAGAAAAATTGATAAACCTCACTAATTGATACTAAACTTAGAAACCTTCCACGAATAGAGACTGATTACCTAGAAAAAATAATAAATTAAACCTGAAACAGACCTGAATAACTGACAGACCCAGGAGAGTTGTCAGGCGAGAAAGGAACGTTCTTTGTTGACAGCTTCTCCTTGCATACAGAGCAGAGAAGACCTTTAAATAGATTCAGAGGAGTTGCATGAGTGGAGGAGCACGTGCCTCGACAGAATCTCCTGCACGGCTGCCTAAATTGACGTTGCTAAAAGGAAAAGACGCAAAAGGGAGCTCGTGCCTAAACTAAACTGGCCGCAAGAGGAGGAGCGGGGACCCAAATGGAATTTATATTAAACTCTCAACCGCCCCTCCCCATCCCCCCAAAAAAGAAATAATGTGGCATGTGCATTAAAATGAAGTCCATGAAAGAGGAGGGGCACAGACCTGAATATGACTCCCTCTCAAAGGCTTTTTATACAAGATCAAAAGGAAGGTTCTGAAGAGAAGGTCGCTCGCTCAGTGAGCCTCGTCACGGAGGGGCTGGAATGGCCACGTCATTCCAGTTCTCCTGACTGGAATGGCCTCGTCGAGTTGCCAGGAAGCTTTGAACTTTTTCAATGATGATATGATGTGGCTCATCCATGGTAGGTTTATATTGTCGTCAAAGTTTGGTCGAATAGTTGGAAATTTGTTTGCTTCAAGATCTCAAAGAACAGATGATTATCGTTGGTCCTTACTCTGTCCTGTAATATATACTCCTTTTTGAATGAATTTAATATATATATATATATATATATATATATATATATATATATATATATATATATATATATATATGTGTGTGTGTGTGTGTGTGTGTGTATATATATATATATATATATATATATATATATATATATATATATATATATATATATATATATATATATATATATATATATATATACATATACATAATGTATATTATTAAATATATATAGGTGGTTCATATATATATATAAATATATATATATAATATATATATTAATGATCTGACTGTTCACCTACAATTGCAAAATGAAAGAGAAAGAATAAGACTGAAGGCCTTATAAATTATGGATAACTAAATATTCACCATTATTTTACAACTTACCAAAGAATATTCATGATCTGAGATGCAAAAGGAAAGAATAAGGCAGGCCACTTTAGGGATTTTGATAACTAAATGACAGTTCACGTAAAATGAATAATAGACGTTAACTGGGTGCCTGGCACGTAAAATGAATACACGTCAATGGCGCTCTTCATAAGGTTGCAATGGGAATTTTCCTCAATGCAACCAACAAGCATACAGTCGTAATAGATGGATTCAGAGCGGCAGCACTCGTTTCTGCAGTTAGAGAAAGGCATACGATCACTGGGAGAAGTCACGGTAATAGCGAGGATAAAAGGCTAGCACTGAGGGCGACTGAAATCTTCTTTTCATAGAACACTACTGAATTAACTTACGACACAAGTTTATCATAAAAGGTCAGGTCTTTGTGAGAATTGCACTTTGAAATGGAAACGTTTAGGAGAAGAAAAAGATAAGTGACTGGAAAACCTCAAATTCCTTGTAGTTGTACAAATGGGGGAAGGGGAGGGGGGATTGGCAGCTGAGTTAAGATACTAGGCCTGGGCATCCAGCCACAGAGGGAAGCTCTGAAGGAGCGGCAGTCAATAGGTGTGACTCATTTGTTGTCTGCTCATGAGGGTGACTGAGATGGGACTGAGTTCCATCGGCCATTCGTGGATGTTTGTTTGTCTATGTGCCTTGAGACCACGGAAATGGTGATTTGCCTGGGGGAGGTGCGCGGACATTCCTGAAAAACAATTAAGACCAGCAAAAGGGGAGCACAGGGATATAGGTCTTAGGGACAAGGGTATAAAGTGACTACTAGCATACCTATCCTTCACATGACTAAGCTAATTCGCTTGCCTGCCTTGACCCTTCTCTCAAAACTGCATTCAGCTATAGTCGACGCATTCGAAGAATATCACTTGGCCACGCCCACATCGTCCCTACCCCACCCTGCCACTCCAGCGTGACCTCCTCCCCTCTGTCACGATATTGCTCATACGGCTGGCAGCGCTGTCCTTATTGTGAGCTGTATTCCTCTACCCATCTCCAGGTGGGTGGAAAGTGGGGGTCTACTACACCTCCCTAGGGTGAGCGAGTTGCACAGAGAGAGAGAGAGAGAGAGAGAGAGAGAGAGAGAGAGAGAGAGAGAGAATTACTATTTGTGTTGTCGTGAAGAGGAAACTTTCAAAAGCATGTTGACAGAACTGTTGTACAAAGATAAGTACCAATTTACAGAGCATCTTTAGTTATTGAATGAACGACATTTCAATGTTATTAGTGTCATAGCCAAGCAGCAACTGATATCGTCCGAGAGTGTTGGTACAACAATGTCATGCATTATGTACGTCGCCAGGGAAGGGGGCATGGCCGAGTGAGATTCTTAAAATGCGCCGACTATACCACCTCATAACAGGGTCTGGGGTCCCTACTATACTCCTAGTCTTGCAGTCCTATCTTAAGGGAAATTGATCCTTAGTGATTGACAGATTCAACTATCGTCTTGTTTTCTATTTAATTATCATTATCACTGCATTTCCAACTGTGTCTTCAGACTAAATTTCCCTCTGCCCATTTCCGATGTCTAAGATTTAACAGTGAGTTTTTCTTCATAGACATTTCATGGTTCTGGGATATTTTGTGTCCTGGTCAATGCGTCCCACTATATCTATATTGCTTATTAGATGTATTTTTTTAACTTTGTTTCCTGAACACTTACATATCGTATACTGTCTGCACATTTCAAAATTATTAGTAAAAAACGCTTAAAAATTATTGTAGTATGCTTATTGTTAATAAAAAATATATATTTATAAATCCGAACTTAAAAGTATGCATGTCGTGGGCAACCCCTCCTAAGGAACTTAGTTTGTCCCCAAGATTGTAACATCCTGTGAGTGATGAAGGCACTTATTGATGGTCTGTTTCTTGGCTAGATAATTATCTCACTGTGGTTGTCAGTTTTCTTTGTGGCTGAAGCTTTCTTTTAGTTTTCTGTAAAAGAAAACTATTGAGATGGCTATTTGTCTGTCCGTCAGCGCTTTTTCTGTCCGCCCTCAGATCTTAAAAACTACTGGGGCTAGAGGGCTGCAAATTGGGATGGTGATCATCCACCCCTCAATCATCAAACGTACCAAATTGCAGCCCTCTAGCCTCAGTAGCTTTAATTTTATTCAAGGTTAAAGTTAGCCATGATCGTGCGTCTGGCACAGCTATCGGTGCCAGCAACACAGGCCACCATCGGATCGTGGTTATTAAAGTTTCATGGGCCGCGGCTCATACAGCATTATGCCAAGACCACCAAAAGACAGATCTATTTTCGGTGGCCTTGAATGGCCTATACGCTGTAGCGGCTGTACAGAAAACTATTGCACCGAAGAAACTTCGGCGCATTTTTTACTTGTTTCTTGTAGGCATGAATCATGTTCCAAACAGGAGGGTGTTGACAAATATTTGAATTTTGGACGGCATTATGCTACCCCTCTGAACTATTATTAGCTCTGGGCATGTCGTGTATTGATCGATTACGAACATTCCAAGACGCAGTGGAAAACTGTATTTGCTGCAATCCAGTTCCCACTTCTGCCCCGTGCTTGGCTGATGTATGTAACTTCAAAGTATGCGATGACTTCGGGAAGCAAGCCGTGATCTATGCCTGCTACTTCATGACTTACCGGAAATGAAGCGAATGGAGAGAAATATATCATTTTCGAACTGAATGTTTTGTCTTCGTTATTCCTTCGTCTTAAACCGAGGTCACAAACTTCTCTTAAATGTGGATTTTCTCCCCAGAGGTGAATCAGGGGACATTTCTGTCCCTGAAAATCATCATGGCTGGACGACATTTTTCCATTGAGTCTCGTTGGTTCTCGTACTCACTATATTGGCATGGGTATGTTTAGGACTCAAAGATATAAAAAAAAAATACATCTAGTATGAAATTTACATATCGTGGGACGCAAATGACCGGACACAGTTATCCAGCATGCAATCGACAACATTTCATATATGCAGTATTGATATTTATTTATTGCTAAAGCCTTTGCATAAATGGGTTTACAGGGTACGAAACATTCATGTTGCTTTGATAAGAGCATTTCATCTGACATTTACTTCTATCGTACATCTGTCTGTCATTTACCGGTCAGCTTTCTCCTTTTTACAAACATCCTGTAGATTTTTTTATATAAAGGTACAAATACACACACACATATGTATATACACACATATATATATATATATATATATATATATATATATATATATATATATATATATATATATATATATATATATATATATATATATATATATATATATATATATATATATATATACATATATATATATCAAGAGGAAACTTCATGAAATAAAGTATAAAGCCATAAACCAGCAGAACATGGTTAAATGATGTAACTAGTAGTTTTAAGAACAATAGTTGTTACTATATATCTCCTAAGAAAACTTGAGAAGTAAAATACCGTTGGGAAACATACGAGAACCTACTCGTAAGTGGACTTTGTACAGCCTACCTATTTCCTTCGTAAAATAACGAGTTTATACCTTCAGATTCTTTTTGAGGTCATGTGACGTCACACGGACTTTACGAATGAGAGTTTTGAAAATCACACGACTTTCTTATATATTTTTTCTTATTTTCAAACTTTCCAAATGTCTTCTATGGACCATAATTATTGTTATGGAAGTGTCTAGTACCCTCCACCACACTGTTAAGCTACAGACACTCAGCGTCACGCCTCAGTATATGCTTGATCGCGTAAGAGTGAGTCATTCAGCGCATGCTCCCTGTGTCTCTCGTTATTTTAATCGTGAGAACTACAGTGATCAGAGGAGAGGTGATAGTGAAGTATATCCAGATGACAGTGATATTCAAGTATATCCAGATGACAGTGATATTCAAGTATATCCAGGTGACAGTGATATTGAAGTATATCCAGTGATGGTGAGTTATATTTAAATGACAGAGTTACTCAGTATATCCAAATGATAGATATAGTGAAGTCTATCGAAATGACAGTAATAGTGAAGTATATCCAAATGACAGTGATACTCGAGTATATCCAGATGACATTGATAGTGAAGTATACCCAAATGACAGTGATAAGTATATCCAGTGATAGTGAGCTCAGATGACAGTGATAGTGAAGTATATCAAATGACAGTGATAAGTATATTCAGTGATAGTGAGTTATATCCAAATGACAGAAATAGTGAAGTATAGCCAAATGACAGTAATAGTGAAGTTCTATCCAAATGACAGTGATACTCAAGTATATCCAGATGACAAGTGATAGTGAAGTATATCCAACTGACAGTGAAAATTCAGTATATCCAGTGACAGTGAGTTATATCCAAATGACAGAAATAGTGAAGCATATCCAAATAACAGTAATAGTTTAGTCGATCCAAATGACAGTGATACTCAAGTATATCAAGTGATGGTGAGGTATATCCAAATGACGGTGAGTCAAGTATATCCAGATGTCGTTGATAATGGTGTATACCCAAATGACAGTGATAGTCAAGCATATCCAGATGACAGTGATAAACAAGAGCAAAATGAAGACAGTTATTAAGAATATATAAAGCAGAAGTCGAAGGTTTCCGACACCTTGCGGGGAACCGCTGTACCACAAGGGAAACTCGCGCATATTCTGGGCTAACCGTCGGTAATTTATATAATTCTCTTAAGCCTTTTCAAGTTTACTTCCCAACGATGACCCTTTGAAGGTCCTCAGCTGAAATGCTGACCCCCACAGACGTCAACGAGATCACGGAGTCTGAAAGCGTTACCAAATGTAACACAAACATGAGGCTAGTGGGTAATTCTGCCGCAAGAACTTTACCCGTCGAATGTGATAGTCACACACTCAGGAAGTTGCGAGAAGTTCTTTCCCTTGTGTGATGTTACGAAGGCGAAGGCGGCATGCTTATGGTTTGATGCTCTTGCACAGTTGTTGCATGATTCTAGATAAGAATAGGCGCCAGAAAGTGAATGTTGTAAAATAAGTGAGAAGCAGCAGTAATAAGTGTTGGTAAAATTGCTGGTTTTGTAAGTGATTAGTGTAAGCTGTAAAGATTGTTCATTGGTGTATTAATTATTGATACACTAATCAAAAAATGTTTGACATATTACACTAATCACTTGCAAACCTACGGTTTTACTAGCATTAATATATTATATATATATATATATATATATATATATATATATATATATATATGTATATATATATGTATATATTATACATATATATACATACATATATGTGTATATATATATATATATATGCATATATATATATGTATATATATATATATATATATATATATATATATATATATATATATATATATATATATATATATATATATATATATATATATATACATATATATATATATATATATATATATATATATATATGTATATATATATATATATATATATATATATATATATATATATATAAATATAAAAATACGTATATAATATATATATATAATGTGAAGCGCATGATAACACATGGTGTTGCAGAGAAATTCTAATGACAACAGGAAATAAAACAAAAGAAAAAAAGAAACACCAACTACAAAATCATCAACAAAGGCAGAATTCAAATAAGGAGCGCAGGACTTTCAAAGGCGGTGAGTGGTGACTTGAAATATTGTTTTCTATTTTCGTGGTGACTGTTCTATTTTAGGAGTGACTAAACCAAAAACATTGACTTTCTCTAACCAGGAGAAGTCTTATTTAACTGCTGTTTAACCAAAGGGAGTTTAAAAGACCAGAGCTCCAGTTGATAACATTTCAACGGTAGTCTAGATTATTCCACCAATGTGTCATTAGTATTTTGTCACAATATCCCATAGATGTAATGGTATCTTTTACTCAGTATCAATTCATGTTATTAGAGTTTTCTGCAATGTTCCAAAGTTACCTTAGCGTGCTTTTTACGAATAGCAGTCTAGAATCTATCGCAACAATGAACGTTATCATTCACTAAGACTTCTTCTAAGTTATTCGTTTGTTTCGATGTCCTTGGGAGTAGAGCTCCTGGTCGATTTTTTTTTCTCCCGTATTTCGAATGTCTTTTGTTATTTTCACCTGGAAATGTTGGTGCTTGAGCATTCTAAGCTTCACCAATCGAGTGCGATTTTGGGATTCAGGCACTGTTGGCTCCCTTGGTGCAGACATGGAACTCTCGTTCCCTAAATTACTCCGGATTTATTACAAAATTCCACAAAAAATTTTCTTTGTTGTGTTTTAAACGTTTCTGACGTTCATTGAGGTAGCAAATACGCAGTTTTAAAGATGCTGGACAACCCCACCCCCGCCCCGCCTCAATCCTAATAATCATAAGGAACCACAGTGACAGGCTGGAGATTTTGAGTATGGGAAAACACAAATCGATTGAAGCACTGGGAGATATTCCAACATTCTAGATGATTTCTGAACTTCTTTTAAATTGTCAAAGTGGCGCCACACACTAAAGCTTTTGTCAAAGTGGCGCCACACACTATTTAATAAAGGACCTGGTGTCCTAAGTTATGCAAGGTGGCCGGGGTTCATGGGATGCAAATACCCCCACCCCCCGGTCAGGAAAGGACCTGGCCTTCTAGCCAGGTGAGGACCTGGTTCCCTGGGTTAGGTTAGGCTAGGTTGGTTACTATTTCACTTGTTTTGTCATTTTCCAACCAAAAGCCCAGGTTCCCACTGGGGTCCTGCGTAATTGTCGGCTATAAAGGGGATTCCGGTATGTCTAAAGCTACTAATATACTAAAACATTGGAAAATCACATTTTCAGCTCCATATTACGGCTGTGGTTTAAAGTAAAAATTTATCCATTTAGTGATTTTTGCCATTTTACCCAATGGTATAATTTTCAAATTTGAGGAATATTGTGGAATAATGTCATATATATATATATATATATATATATATATATATATATATATATATATATATATATATATATATATATATATATATATATATAAATATATATATATATATATATATATATATATATATATATATATATATATATATATATATATATATATATATATATATATATATATATATATATATATACTGTATATAGAGCCTATGGCTCAGTCGGTTACAGCAGCATATTCGGATTATATAATAGTTGTGGTACGGGTTCAAAACTGCCGAAAATCAAGAGAGGCAGAAATTTGCTATTTCAGACATCCCGGGATTATATATGTAATCAACGGATAGGTTTGCTTAAAAAGCAAATGGATGTTACAGACTAAATACACACAAAACAAAGCCACTAGTCAACACCTTCTAAAAAACATAACAAAGATCTCACACGTCTCGAACTCTCGCCATACCCGAGATAAGTCTCTCGCTGCTGGGAAGAAAGGGCGTTTGGTCGGATATGATGACATGAAACATACGTACCGGGGTCTTCGATGTCAGGTGTCAAGCATATCGATCGAGACCACAGGTCTACCCCAAAGCCAAATTAAAAAGTCCTTCAAAGAAGGCATCTTAACCCCATACAAAAATGGGAATAAAAGTACGTTAAAAGTAAAAAGAAAAAGAAAAAGAAGAAGAAGATATATACTGTCATATATATATATATATATATATATATATATATATATATATATATATATATATATATATATATATATATATATATATATATATATATATATATATATATAAAGTATATTATATATATATATATATATTATATAAATATATACATATATATTGTATATATATATATATATATATATATATATATATATATTATATATATACTATATATATATATATATTTACAGAATATATATAATTTATGTATATAATGTGTGTATATTGTTATGGGTCATTCGGATGATAAGTTTAATTTTTTATTTTTGTGATTTATATTGCCTTGCTTTACCTAAACCCATTAGTCCTGTCAATTAAGGCTGAAAGTTACTAAAAAAGACAGATATGAAACATAATTTGATCAGGTCACCAGTTGAGACTAGAGTTCGAATATAGAGATTTATTCTGAGACACCTTGAATTAAATCAACAACATTACTCAAGCAGCTAGTTTCAACAAAGTAAAATAACATTGCCAACTGATTTGAGGGGGAGCTAATTAACAACTCCGACTTCGTCCCACTTCGGACACAAGATATTTCAACATCAAGGGGTGAATAACACAATGGCTCGGGGCCTCTTGTGACGCGTCTATAAGGCAGTTGCAAGTGCGTGAATTGAGGTTCTTGGTATCAAGGATGCTAATTCTACTCCAAACAAGAGGGTGGCCAGGTCCAAGACGTGCACAACTCTGGAAGAGACGTATCCAGATAACATTCCAGAATCAAAAGAACTCTCACTTGTCATTAATTAAGGGATGAATATTAGATCAGGAATATTACTCTAACACCATGAAGGATACTTTCTGCAATTCCACTAGGCAACAATAATTTTACTTAATATATTTGACATCATAAATGGGATATGGTTTTGCTAGGATTTGCTTAGTCAGTGACTGTTTAAGAGAGGGAAACTTGAAGCACAAAAATGAGAGTTTGAGTTGAAGGGAAAGAGAACTGGGAGTAATTGTCACGTTCAGACTTACCGCTGGAATAGATAATGCAGTTATCAGTTGCATCAGAGTCCTAGGTCTTTTGGGATGGAAATTCTTCTCCCACATCCGAGACTGAGACAAAGGTTAAGTGGGCTGCCCGAAACACGTTGTGTTCTGTCGGGTGTTACTCTGCGTCTGATTTTTGAAGCTTTTGGGGGCCTTGGGTCGCCGTTGATTTTGGCTCCTCCCGCAAGCCAACTTGGTGTGGGTGCAGGTAGCATCTCAAAATGACAAAAACTCACCAGTACAAAGGTCATAGAAAAGTGAGCTTAAGGTACAATCTAGCTAAGGTTGGTCCTAGCAAAACCTGTTCTGTCTGATATCCTCTAAACTAAAATTCCTACCCCTTTTGACGGCTGGGATCGGGTCAAAACAACTCCTGGTCGCTTGCTTCTTCCTACATGGTATACCCTCTTGCTTTAACAAAGAGAGCTTTTTATATTTCGATTAAAGCAAGGCAGGGAGGTCAAACTGCTAATAAAATATATACAATAATATATTTATATTTGTAATGTATGTATACATGCCTTTTTTTTTATATATATATATATATATATATATATATATATATATATATATATATATATATATATATGTGTGTGTGTGTGTGTGTGTGTGTGTGTGTGTACACATACATACATACATTACAAACAACCAATCCTATTGCAATCAAGACATAATGTGATCAGTTAAACTTTGAATTCTCAGCTGAGGAAACTAAACTAGATCAAAAAGATATTTCCTCTGGTAACAAGGAATTTCATAGAATAAAAAAATATACAAAAACATTTGTGTATGTTGTTGCGTGATGAGGCTGTGATTTTACATGAGATTATATTCACTTTTTCGGAGGAGAGAGAGAGAGAGAGTTAGAGAGAGAGAGAGAGAAGTAAGACTAAGTAAGACTGGTAATTGTTAATAGGTTGTTTAGGAACGTTTAGATGACGTTACTAATTGCCTTAAACACAACACAGCACTGAGATCTTTTCACGGGGATTCCATATAAAGGAATTCCTCTTTTCAAAACCTTTCTTCCAAGGTGAGGTTGTCTAGGATTTTTTAACCGAAAACATGACTGAAAATACACGGGAAAGAAATCATCTATACTCTCTCTCTCTCTCTCTCTCTCTCTCTCTCTCTCTCTCTCTCTCTCTCTCTCTCTCTCTTCATTCCTTACATCTACATATCCACACATCTTTTGTGCTGTTACATTGGTCATTTTTAGTCTCTCTCTCTCTCTCTCTCTCTCTCTCTCTCTCTCTCTCTCTCTCTCTCTCTCTTCTTCATTCCTTACATCTACATATCCCACATCTTTTGTGCTGTTACATTGGTCATTATTAGTCTCAAAAGGTTTCTCTCTCTCTCTCTCTCTCTCTCT
>NC_089787.1:15902092-16007092 GCF_040412425.1 Macrobrachium rosenbergii | reverse complement strand
AGGGCTTGTGTAAATCAGGTTTCAGTCTGATGCAGGATCCGTTGAGGGGTTTAGCAGTCTCTCCAACAGAAGGATTCACAGAAGTGTTTATTCTCGTATGCACCTGTGTCGTGCAAGATGCATGGGGATGATTCGTAGGACACCTCTCATACAATATTCATGGAATTCAATCCAGTTTCATCCCTGAAAGTGTGACTTGTGTATTTTCATGTCCCATCAAAGGCTGCCGTTGGCAAAAGTTGGTGACGAAGTCGGTCCCGGAGGCGTTGAGATCTTCTGGGCCTAATCGCTGTTGGAATTTGGGAGTGGTTGTTAGCCGGGATTATAGGTCGTTCAGGTAATATGCCGCCTGCGTCCGGTGTGCTGCTCTCTCTCTCTCTCTCTCTCTCTCTCTCTCTCTCTCTCTCTCTCTCTCTCTCTCTCTCTCTCTCGTCGGTGTCTGGCGTCGGTTGGTTTCTTAAATTTCTCCGTATGATTGTAGGGAGAAATTCTGTTTCCTTCACCGTGTTGATGTTCGGCTTTTTTTTAAAATACGCAGCGCCTCGAGAAGCCGTAGGCGTCGGCGGTCCGTTGCCTGGTCTATGATTTCGGCGCCCTTTGCAGGTTCTTCTCTCTCGGGCCTTCTTTGATGTTTTTGCTCGTAGTGATTAAAAATGGCCCTTTCTTGGAGGTGACAGGAGAGACGCTTAGAGAGTTTGATAGTGGTCATCCCAATATAAGAGTGGTGGCAGCTTTCCACCGGGCATGTAAATTCGTAGATGACACCACTGCTCTTCAAAGACGTTTCGGGGGGCGCAGGATTGTTCTTAAGCAATAACTGGCTTGTTTTCATATTTTTACAGTATATTATCAGATTAATTTTGTAATTTTCTACAGTAGGGGTTGCATTTTCATTTATTATTTTTCTGAGGGCCTTCTCATCTTCTACATATTTTTGGTGAATGTAGTTCCTGTAATATAGTTTTATCTTTAGCACTGACGCTGAAATACTGAATATCTGTCATTGGGATCCCCCTGGACACGCCGCATAATATTTCAGCTGAAGCATACTTAGTTGGTTGGAGTCAACTGCTTTGCACTGGAACATAAATTGCCGTTACAAACGAGAGAGATAGAGACACAGACAGACAGACAAAGAGAGAGAGAGAGAGAGAGAGAGAGAGAGAGAGAGAGAGAGAGAGAGGAGAGAGAAAGAGAGAATGAATAACGGAAACTGAATGGACGACATTAATAACAATGGCCAGAATTTATTACAATATGATTATTATTGCAAATGTTTACTATGAATAATATTAACATTTTTTTTTTCAGAATCTCTACCTTGCATCGGCTTAGTGAGTGTTAAAACATTATTATTTTTTTTATTTTTTAGTTTTTCTTAATACAATGAACTTTTATCCTGTTTATTGTTAAGCATTTTAATTTTCCTCTGTTTTCTCTGTGTGTGGCTTTTTATTCATTCACTTTAGCTTTTCACAAAATCATGGCTTTTTTTTTATTAATTCCGTCCGTCTTGTTTAATTTTATTATTATTAGCATTATTATTTGGAAGTTTCATTTAATTTTATCCTTTTCTCTACTGATTTACTGGAAAACTTTACAAACCCGTTAACGGCCATAAAGGAGATATTTATTAAACTGAAAAAATCTTTCCTTCATTCCGGAACCAGTCATTTTTCATCGTTTTTCACTCGTCTTCAGGTATCACTCACTAGTATATAGTTACAATAGGCTTTGCTTCAGTTCATCGTAGAAGCATTTATTATCCATCAGTTTCATTTTCACCACATTGTCGCCTATCCCGAAAAAACTTCAGTTTTATCTCTGGCAGAAGAATGTCGAAGGCTGGTTTAAAAGTCAAGCGGTTGAAAAACTTTCACCTCATCCAATCTGGAAAGTTGTTCCCCACCCACCCCACCAATTTTACAAATGAAAAGTTATTATTCTATTCAATTTTTATTGCAAGGTCATCTACAAAAGTCAGGGATCACTTTTGATAAAATCAGTACCTGGCATTTCAGACTTTGAAAACTAGGACCCATTTTCTGTAAAACGTTTTATAGCACGATTGACTCGTATTTTTGTGTGTGTTTATATGTACATACATTCATATATATATATATATATATATATATATATATATATATATATATATATATATATATATATATGTGTGTGTGTGTGTGTGTTTGTGTGTATGTATTATCCATACATACACATATATATGTATGCATGTATGTATAAAAAATGCTTATTCTGCCTCGACGCTGCGTAGTATTTTTATTTTAGTTTAATAGATCAGCTGTGCACCTAGAAATTGCACGTTTTAAATAAGTATATTTTCCTATTGAATTCATATTAATGTAGATATATATATATATATATATATATATATATATATATATATATATTATATATTATATATTATATATTATATATATATATATATATATATATATATATATATATATATATATATATATATATATATATGACAAAATCCATGAAAGAAAGACAAACACTGGAGTGCTGCGAGGCCTTTCGTCTTGTCGTCCTTTACTCAGCAGACTGAAGAAATATAAAAATAAGTTTACAAAGAAAACTCATATAAATGACAGATGGGGATTACAAAGGAAAGAATATGTACTTGAATCCAACACCATAGAAGAATTAGTAGAAGTGCCAAAACTGGGTTAAATATTTAGAGGTTTTACAAAGGATTGGGACCAACCATTCAAAAGCAGGGACAGGACAATTGAAGGTTTTTACAAGGTGACGACTGACCACCAAAAAATGTTATGAAAGTACAACTCAATAGTTTTTCTTTTTTTTTTTTTGCAAACAATAACAATTTTTCAGGATGAACATTTTTACAAATAAAAAAAAATATATTAAACATCTGAATACAGAGAAAATATATATAAGGTAACTAATTTGTAATAAAGTCAGTGATTTTATCTTCTAGATCATTCTTGAACGTTTTTCTAATACAGGGGTCCAAATAATACATGCCAGGGCTAAGGCTGAAATTACAGCTGAAAGTAAGCTGTACAAGAGCGGATTCAAAAGATTTCTTGAAGAGAAATCTTTCGATCTGGCAATCACTGAAATTTCAGTCCAATTTATCCTGTGAGTTTTCACTTAAGTGAATGAATATAGCATTGGGTGCTTGTCCAGTTTTGACTGAATACTTTTGTTGCTTAATAAGTACATGTGAATCTTTGCTAGATTGGCCAATATAAAAGAGAGGGGCAGTCGAAACGTGGAATTTTATATATTTGTTATTGACATTCCTTTTATTGTGTTATTATAGAAAAAAACGAGGTTCACGTTAAAAGGTTTTAAGAATGATTTTATGTTTTCAAAACCAATAATATAAGGCAAGCTAAGAATGTTCTTAGGGTTTTCTTTCTCCGCGTTACTTTCACTGTAAAACTTTTTGTGGGCTTTATTATAACAAATATCTAGTATATGTGAAGGATAACATAAATCTGTCCCTATTTTTCGATTTCTAGATCCAAATACCGGTGACTGACAATGTGCAATACTCTTAAAAACATAGAAGAAAAAATGGATATTTTGATATTAAGATGATGGCCTGAATCAAAATGGAGATAAGTTAAGTTGTTGTTTGGTTTCCTGTAAATACTGAATTTGCATTGAAATGGTTCTCTATGTATTAAAACATCTGAGAAAGGGAGGCAATTGTCTTTTTCTAATGCTAACGTAAATTTAATGGATGGTACCTGGTTATTGAAATTAGAGAGCAAATCATTTACATCAATACCAGCAGGCAGAACAGCTAAAATATCGTCAACATATCTATACCACTTTAAAGGAGTATAAATGATATTAGGTAAATATCGTTTTTCAAAGAATTTCATGTACAAGTTTGAGAGGAGTGGGGATAAAGGGTTGCCCATTGCCGTACCAAATATTTTTTGGCGAAGTTCATCATTTAATATAAACTTACAATCACAAATGCACAACACAGTGAGTGAAATAATATGACTTTCAGGTAGAGGTAATTCATGATGGATTAGTTCATTACTAAATACTCTAAAATAGAATCTATAGGACTTTAGTACTAAAAAGAGAACAAACATCAGGAGGGCAAAAGTGATTTTTGTTTATCAAGTAAATGTAGAGAATTATATACGTGAGAATCGGAGATAGTTCCAAGTAATGGGGACAAGAGCTTCGTAATATATTTCGAAAGTTTATATGATACGGAGCCAATAGTACTGATAATAGGCCGCCTAGGATTATTCGTTTATACTAATCCGTACAAGTAAGTTAACGAGGAAATTTTACTGACAACTGACCTATTAGTTCTTTTTATCTAAGAATTTTTTCACTGTACTATTGAAATTTTTATGACATGATCAGGGGATTTTTGTTAGATTTTTGTAAGTCGTATCATCAGCCAGTAGGGCTTGCATACGTGAGATGTAGTCAGCTTTATCTAAAATTACAATACTATTCGACTTATCAGCTTTTGTTATGTGGACTGTATTGCCTTTTTTAAGATCTGTCAAACTTTTCTTATAGCGAGCAGGGAAATTACTTTCATGCCTAACATTGGCAGCTCCAAAGACAATACGTTTAATTATGTCAACATTATTTTGAGGAAGTTCACCATATTTTTCAAATATAGGCTACATAGGGACGGCGCAATCGTTCAAGCAGAAGGTCTGTTCGATATAAAGAAGGATAAACCATATCCGATTGCACTCGCAACATTTTCATTTATTTGTTTGCTTGATAAGTTTCCATTATATATTTAGAGTGCTGAGCTCTGAAGAGCAGGCGCTAATAATATTATTTCATGATCTTTCTGGGCTAAAGCCCAATAAGGACTTAGTGTCATCAGTATTCCTCACGTGATGCACTGTACGTCATTAGCTGCACCCAGTGTTGCCGAAACACAGAAATGTGGCCTCCGGTGTGGAAGTTTTCATGCACAAGACGATCGAGTGTAGAAGTGGCGTCTTCATTTTACGGTCTACCACACCAAGGTGGAAAAAAATTTCCACACTCCTTTTAGGGGTTTATTGTGGTCAGATATATTATTTTCTTATACCATGTGATTCATTTACCTTTATTTTCAGTTGTTTGCATATATATATATATATATATATATATATATATATATATATATATATATATATATATAATAGTGACTTTCATAAAGAACAATCAGAGAATGGTTGTTTCAGTGACAATTTACTAAGCAGAAGTTGATCAGTGATGTCTTGAATGATACAGAACGCAGACGATACCAGAGTGGCAGCTTTAGGTTTCCATCTGATTAAGGTAACTTAAATGTATTTAGAATTGTTTTACTAAATGTAAAAAATGATTGTGATTAACTTGATAAGGGATGTTCCTTGCAAAGTGATATTGTAAATGCATTTAATGTTTAGAGCTATACATTAGTCCTGTCATCAGTTAATGCCATAGCATGTCAAGAGACCGATGTAATGATAAACATTTAGGTTTTCCGGCTAACATGTCTATGGCAAATAATCTTTAAAAGTACTTGCTAGAATCACCACTTTTTATATAAAAAAGAAAGCACAATACTCAAAACCTTAAGTTACATTTTAGGAAAAGAAACATGATTTTCTTTCACGTCAGAGCTGGGATGATATGAAATTCCGTTATCACCTAATCATGACCAAGGACCCAATCGCAAAAGTGATTGCCCTGAAGATATGAAAAGCTCATATGCCCCAGGAGGAGGAATGCATTTAGTCATACATCTCTTCGCCCTCAGCAACGCTCTATACCCTAACCTGACGACTGTCGCTGTGGAGGATGGCAATGATACGTATTCAGACATATTAGCCTCTTCTCCCTCTCCCCTCTTTCAGTGATTGTTGTAGTTGGCCACTGTAATCAGCAAGAAGGTGAAATAGGCACGCAAGGCTACCCTCATATTTGACACTTCATCATTCTCTGATAATTACGGTGAGAGACGCAAACACAAACACTCGCTCACGCAAATAACTTTCATATTATACCACAGTTCTTTGAAGACTACATGGATAAGATAATGCAACTGGACATCTCACTCTATCTGGAATTACATCGTCGTCCTACTCGTCATAATATGATGTGTGTGAAACTTGGAATAGACAGACAGGCAGACAGACAGCATTGGAACTTGAAGACTCGGGGTCACGGTGGGGTTGGGTGAGAAGGGAATCAGAAGGATGGACTCACATGCTGACGCACACTTCAGCCTATCTAATGCCATTTGAAATCGAAGCACATAGCAATCCGGATTTTTTAAAAAATTATTATTCATGAATGAGTTCCGTTTGTAAACATTGAGAGAATATTTTTCAAGGTATTTCCAGACATTACAGAATGTTTATTTATTCAGCGCGGAAGAAAACAATGCTGTTATGGAATGTTTTGCTTTATATTTAAGGGGTTTAACTGAATATGAACGTGTTAATGTTTATGAAAAATTCTTTTGTTTGGTTAAAGGGAATGTTTTTTTTTTATGAGAAAATTGCAAAGTAATATGCATAACTTCCAAAAAGGAATTTTGGCCTATATTTACTCCTTAAAAAGTACGTGAGCCGTTGTAGGAAAGCTTATCTGAAAATCAGGTCATTTGACAAACTAGCGAGTGAGCATACGACCGACCTTTTTGCATTCCTTTGTTCATCTTTATGAAAAAATATCCACACGAAAAGCAGAGATTATTCTTAGACTTCCAGATTCATCTCTCTCTCTCTCTCTCTCTCTCTCTCTCTCTCTCTCTCTCTCTCTCTCTTGTCCAGCCTCTTTCGGGGCCTGCGCCAAGTAGTAGGGATGGTAAAACAATTGGCATATTATGACAGTATCTGCGTCAGGACTGAGGGATTGTGCACATTCCTTCCTTCATGACTTATTGTGCCTCCTTTTACCCTCTCAGTAAAGCTCGTCCCCGGTGTCCTTTCGACTCTCTCATGTCACAGTCGTAAACTAGAAAGAATTCACCTTCATTTCAGAATCTGATTTCCTTACTTTAACCGCGGTGCTAGGAAGAGACTCTGGAAGAACTCAATCGTTAATCTGAAGAGGTTGCTTGTTTCCATGCAGGGAAGGGTAGAGGGAAAGTTGAACGAAATTTCTGTGATTTGAGAGACTCAGCCATTTGCTTTTATTTACCAATGGCTTTGTTATGGTGGATAATCCTCCGTTCGTTACTATTTGGGCTATTTGGTGGTCGGAGGGGCTATTCACGCTGAATCAGGTGCAATAAACGTAACTCGGACTACTGCAAGGCACCATAATATTGGTTTACTGGAATAATTCTTGTCTGCAGCGAAAGTCGTACATTATCAGGTCTTCCGTCGCACATCTTGGTAAATTCCCGAAGATCGATCCCTGGTGGCAGACACTGGCCGTCTTTAGATGAGATACCGCTATCCATTATTCATTCTGAAAACGTCATTCTCTCTCTCTCTCTCTCTCTCTCTCTCTCTCTCTGCGCAAGGTTCCAGTTCACAGGGATATCATAACTTCTCAGTTGATGCCTTTGTATTTTCTTTGGAAATCCTGCCGCAACCTCTCTTAATTGCATGGTTAACCCTTTATTCATTTATTTATGTTTATTTTTAAAGTGAGAAATTTCTGAACCAGCCATAACTCATCGAACAGACGAACAACCTTAGCGCTCAATTAGAGTAGCAGTGCTATCCTGTGTTAAAACTTGTAGAGACAAGATGGCACTGTGAATAATATTCGTTCAATATTTCTACCTTTGTTAATATCCACAAGTTATTTTCCACGTTTTAAAAACCATAATATATCATTCATTTCAAGTCTATAGTTTTCGGAACGTGTTTTGTTATTCCCTGTTGATCGTTCATAGACAGTATGTAAGTTGAGTGGTGATGTTTTCTCAACTTCTCAGTGAGATGCAGAGTTCACAAAAAAGTTGATTTTATGTTTCTGTTTTATATTTGGACAGCTCCCCGAATTATGAAAGGTCACTGTGGAACTGACTAAACCTTAATTTTGAGATTTCCAAAACCGGATGTTCTGATAAACTCATTTAGGAAACAAAACATTTTATCTTCTTTGCCAATGCTTTAGAGTTTCCATTGCTTCCGCTGAGTAAACAATAAAGAGCCAGACTGATCATTAATCACTCCTGGATAGAAAGGTCTTTACTCTTTCATCTTTAGCACAGCCTCCATCACCTCAGTCCTCAATTTTCCATCTATCAAAGCCAAAGCTTTTTATTAAGGTTTCTCAGTTATTAATTTCCTGAATGAAGTCTTTCAGTCATTCACCTTTTACCTCTTTTGAAATGTTCTGTATATTTTCTTTCCAGACTCTGACGCTAGGCGAGCTTCATCCTTTTTATCGTTATTTCTTTCAATGCATTTCTCATATTTTGTTTTTATATCAGGACTATTATAAAAGTGATGAGTTATGTATGAAGCTTCCGTGAGAACTCATCATGGGGTAAACCTGAGGATTCTTGTAAATAATGACAGACTTCACAAGTTTCATTTTATTTCGTTTCTCTGAACCATTAGAATTAAGTAATTCAGCTAGAAATATGAATTAATGTATTTATTTATCCTATGGTTAATGCGTTATCTTGGCTTTCTGTGTTGATGACTTGAATTGTTTGCCAATAAAATGTACATTAACAAATCCCTTCTCGATCCACTTTTTTAAGGTGACTGAACATTGATTAACATAAAATGGAATTGCAAAAGGATATTGGTTTTTCGTGAGACACTGGCAGCGAATAATTCAGGAAAGTTTCACGTTAGACAATTAAAAGGAACCTTAATATGAAGAAAATTACACTGTCACATTATGAGGTTCCTTGTTGTATGCATGAATTCAAAGATCACTGAAAAATCTTAATTGTAAATAAAAGTTCTTTCTTTGTGAATGCACAGGTTAAAGGGGACAGTTCCTTCCCCTCTAAAAGTATTTGGAGGTCAGTAGTTCCCTAATGCTACGTTCACACATTCACGTATCAAGGCACGCATGCCCACGCACGGCCGCGATCGGGGCGGAGCCAGAGAGTACGTAAAAACAACGCAAACACAACGTAAATGTACCGTAAGTACTGTGTAAATGCGGCAGCATGCGGCGCGACCGTTACGGACCACCTGGCTGTGCGCCGGGGCAGGAACCTTTCGGCCTGCTCGAAACCCTGCGGGGTGGCCAGGTCAACTGTCAGGTAGCGTGGCCCGACCCGCACAGCATGGCGCCACCCGCGGGCTGACCGGCGCAGCTGCCACGCCGTTACCTGGGGCACACTCTGCCCCAGGGCACTGCGTGGCTGTCAGAATGGCGTGGGAGTAGGCGCGCAGCAACGCTGCCGCACCCCCCGCAACCACGTAGATGTGGCAACGCTTTGACCTGGGATAAAAGGGGCAGGCGGCGCGCTTCCAGGTCAGTGCTTCTTCGGCCAGCATCCTGTTGCTATCTCCCTCAGCGCCTCCGTCTTCGCCGTCCACTGCAGCAGCCAAGATGCCCAAAGGACCCATGCTGAAGAGGACCAGGAAAAGGGCCCTGAGAACTCCAGGAACCCTGGCAGCTGGAGTTGCCCCTCACGCAAAGCCTCCTGAAGCTGATGGTCCCCCTTCAGGCAGCGATGCTGTTGTGCTGCAGCTCGAGGCCGACGAGCTCGTGACGGAGAGCGACCTAGAGGAGGACGAAGAGGACCTTGCCCTCGCCTACGAGAGCGACCCGCCGCCGCCACCGACGACAACGCCCACGAGGGGATGCCGACGCCGACACCGAAAGCACTCCTGATGGAGATGGCCCTACAGGAGGCCGCAAGAAGAACCCGTCAGTGATCCTCTCGGAGGAAAATGAGAGGCTAGTTGGCGAGTGGCTGGAGACCGAGGCCGAGTTCATCTATAACAAGGGCCTCACAGCCTACAAGGATAAGGCCAAGGTGTGGAGGGCCTTCGAAGAGAAGGGCCAGTCACTTGTTCCTCCCGTGAGTGGCCATGAACTGAGGACGTGGTTTACGTCCCTCAGGAGTCGTTTTGGGCGGCTTACGGCGGAGAAGAGTGGCCAAGGGGCGGGCAGACGGCTGATGGACCGGGAGAAATGGATCCTCAACATTTTCCACTTCCTGAAGCCACATTGTGCGTCAAAGGAAGCTGAAGGTGTTGGGACTTCCCATGGTATGTTTGTTTTAATGTGTTTCATGCATAATTATTACTGAATATAATGTTATTACATAGTTTCCATGCATTCAATGTACATTTTATACCATGTTCTCATATATGTCGCTCCTCTTTTTACAGGCTGCCTGTGCTGCTGCCACCCTCCCTGCTGCCGCCCTCCTGCCCAAGTTCTGGACCTGCCTGCTCATGTTTCTTCTGGTGGCCCGACACCGACGCCCACGCCCTCTCCGGTTGATCGAGCAACAACCAAGGCTCGAAACACCAAGTTTCCGAGCTGTTCGACGTCGCCTTCACGAGGGCAGAGGCCCTCCGGGATGATATGCTGACGACTGTCGACCCATCTCCTCGTAACCCCGCGTCCTCTACTGGAGGAAGTTTTTCAAGAGGTCGAGGATGAGTGCGCACAGGTGTCAGAACAGCTGGGCCTGCACCTGAAAATGGAGGTGCTTGGTGCCATTCAAAGATACATCCGTGCCACCAAAGAGGGCTCCACGGTGCCGTCGAGGGCCATGATGACCCACACCATGGCAGTGACAGCAGAGTGTCAGGCACCTGCAGTTCCTGCCAGCCTGTCGGCATCGCAGCAGCAGCGGGCACTCACTGCACAGCAGCTGGCGCTCCTGCAAGCACAGTTGGTGACATCCACACCAAAGACCTCAGCAACCTGTCGCTTGACACGACATTCCTTAACAATTTACAGAGCTAATGGATATACTGTTGTTTTTCCTTTTGCTTTTATGTATGTGTATGTTTCTATTTTATATTAAATAAATATATTTTGCAATATCATGTCTAGCTCTATCCTCTGCTCAAATATCATGTATTCAATGAAGTAGCTATAATACAAGTACACAAATAAAGAAGGCAAAATGAACCTGAATACACTAACATTTCATTATTGACTTTGAAATAAGTTCAAAATACTTTATGTAACATATGTGCACAGAAGCAAAATGACAACAGGCCAAATATTAGCAAGTCATATAAAATGTCACAAATATCGGGGAGAAGGTAGTTTCAAAAAGATAGAATTTTCATATTAGAATATCAACAATGTAAATGCTAAGAGCAGGTACTTTCAAGAACATAGAATTATCACCTCAGAATAAAAACAATGTTAAGAGAAGGTACTTTCAAAAATGATAAAATTCTCATATCAGAATAGAAACAATGTTAAGAGAAGGTACTTTCAAAAATGATAGAATTATCATATCAGAATAGATTCCATGTTAAGAAATTATTAAAAAGGGCAAAATAACACATCTTTCTTTTATTTATATATATGTTTGTTTCATATTTATTAAACATACATTTGTAATGTCATGTTTGCTCTATCCTCTTCCCATTTACCAATTATTGATGAGAGTAATATATCATGGATTTGAACAATATCTTTTATTAAATCAACTAAAATAAACGGAAGTACACAAATGCACAGGGCAAAATAATCCTGAATTGATACATTATTGATTTATAAATAAGTCCAAAATAAATACAGGAACAGAATAGAAACAATGTTAAGAGAAGGTACTTTCAAAAATGATAGAATTATCATATCAGAATAGATTCCATGTTAAGAAATGATTAAAAATGGCAAAATAACTACATCTTCTTTCTTTTATTTATATGTATGTTTGTTTCATATTGATTAAACATAAATTTGCAAAGTCATGTCCTGCTCTATCCTCTTCCCAATTACCAAGTATTGATGAGAGTAATATATCATAGATTTGAGCAATATCTTTTATTAAATCAACTAAAACAAACAAAAGTACACAAATGCACAGGGCAAAATAATCCTGAATGATACATTATTGAATTTTAATAAGTCCAAAATATATGCAGGAACAGACATTTAAGTAATTACAACAATCAGGTATGCATGAGAGTAACTAAATCATGTTCTCCTGCCAGTGCACGGAGCCTTCAGCCGATGAAAAGTATTCCTTCAGCAAGGACGGGTCACTCCTCCAGCTACCAGGGATGACAGCATATGTGACAGGGTGCTCCTGATCTCCTTCTTGTCTTCGTGCATTTCTTCTTATGATCATATTGTGCAGAACACATGCGGGCATCACTAATGGCTCTATATGGTCAGGCTTCAAGCATATTGCAGTGTGGAATACTCGGAATCTGTTTGCCAGAATCCCAAAGGCGTTCTCCACCGTCCTGCGTGCCCTACTTAACTTGTAGTTGTAAATCCGTTCCTCCTTGCTAAGTCCTCTTTTGGGGTAGGGCTTCATAAGGTAATTCCTCAGGGGGAAGGCATCATCGCCAACTAGGAAGTAGGGCACAGGAGATCCATTAGGTTGACCTGGCAGGGCATCCGGTTGGGGAAGATTTGCTTCCTCTTGCAACAGCATTTCTGCCAGTCGGGTCTGGGCAAATACACCACCATCTGACTCTGACCCAATGGCTCCCACGTCGACATACAGGAACTTGTATGAAGCATCAGCAACTGCAAGTAATACCATGGAGTAGAACTTCTTGTAGTTGAAGTAATGCGTACCGCCGCCCTTGGGAGGGTTACGGAGCCTAATGTGCTTCCCATCTATAGCTCCAATTACGTGCGGGAAGTTCCACCGTTCCTCAAAACCCCGTGCAACCTCCTGCCACGCTTCAGGTGTTTGTGGCACCTGCAGTTCCTCATCCCCGAAGGCAGCAACAATGGCCCTGCAGGTCTCTGGTACGATGAGACTAATGGTGTTGTGGGCTACCCGGAACGAATATTGCAGACTCTTGTATGAATCACCTGTAGCGAGGAAGCGTAGGGTGATAGCAACACGTAGGCCTGGCTCAATGGGTTTCCTCCAGAATGTCACTTTCTTCTGAATGTGGGGTGTGACCCGTTCAACATTTTCATTGAAGAGGTCCTTGTCAATCCGGGTAAAATTTCTGTACAGCTCTGGGGCTTCGGTTGACAACTCCGCCATCAGGTTGTCATAATGACCTTGCTCCATCCTTTTCTGCAGGTATGGCCACGCCCACACCCTCCTTGGGCGCCTTTTTTCTGCCCTAAGTGCTTTGCAGCAATCATTGCAAGCTCCAGCAATAACATGACGTGCACATACTCAGTGACAAGTGGCAACAATTCTGGTCTATCCGTACGTGCTATAGCTATGAGTTGACGCATTTCAGCTATGTTGTCCATGTTGCTTCAGCAAGTTGGTAGTATGTCTTGTCGCTGTGGTATTACGGCATTGACTAGCTCACATGTGCAGCTGCCGGCCTTTATATAGCTGGGGTTTAACCCCTGCAGTACGTGGGGCCAACGTGACGTTTGCGTAACTCAGTTAGAACGTAACACATACGGTATACGTACGTTGGTGTTACATGCTCTGCCACGCACTACTTCTGCCTGCGCGCCGCTTGTTCGTCAGCCGCCACGTCCCACCCTTACGCAGTGCGTACATTTGCGGCGCACTATAATACGCATGCATCACGCACATCGTCCCGTGACATGTATCCAGTTGGGCGGGGCCTATTTTCTCGCGTATGCGCAAGTTTCACCAATTCCGGCTGTGCATGCGCATGTGTGCCTTGATACGTGAATGTGTGAACTTAGCATAACTTAGGAATCTTGTGGACACGAAACACGATGCTTTGACTTTCCGCGACTGAGGCTGAAATAAGGGAGTAGCAAGAACTCTGCTTCTTCCTTGTAGGGAGTAGTTTATTTAACATTTTTTCTTTATTTGGTGAATGTGATTCGTCTCATAAATGTATATTTGTATGATTTTCCACTTGATGCGCTGAAGGTCATCGCAACAAATTGCATGCAAATATTAGTACAAGTTACTTTTCGTTTTTTTTCTTTTTTGTATTTTTCATAAGAAACAATAAATGCGGAAACACCAGTACCGTTTGGTTCCTCTTTCTTGTTTTAGGCGAACCATCATCCTTTTGATAGTTAAAATCTACATCCTATTGAATTAATTGAAGGAGTCAGCCATACACGCCTCTGTTATGGAAATATTAATCGCCCTCTCCCTCCCGCTGGTTGCAGACCATAAAAGTTCAGTGCAGCTTGCACCTGCATTCCTTATAAAGTTTTAGTAGTTCATTAGTTTTTGTTTTTACGGAAAAATAGATATGTAAATCACAATCCCTTAACCACACCTCACCATCGGCCCCGCTTCCCTTTTCTTTGTGTTCATTTTGCGTCATTGCAGACTGTTTTTATTGTTCAAATGTTGTCTTTTGGTTCACTTATTAATAACATTGGTCACCCCCTTATTATTTCATTGTCTGATACAGTGAGAGCTTTGTACATCTCTTCATTAACTAGAAAATTCCTCGCTCTTTCCACAATCCTTTTATAATCATACTTTTGTATGATAATCTTAACAGGCTGCAGGAATTCATAAATATATGTTATTTAATAGACACATTTAACACAGCTTTCGAACTTACAAGACAGTGGATTTTCTTAAGGGCTCAACAGTGGATGGAGTACTCTCCCGAATTGGACTATTCGGAGACTGTCTAGTCCCTCCGTTGACATGATTTGGAATTCTCATCCTATTTTCGTGTTTCTTTACTAATTTCTTAATATTTCTTGGGCCCCAATGAAATTGCCAATGAAATTGGCAAAAAAATGGGTTCGTATTCACCACTGTAGCAAATTCTTGGACATTTCAAGGGAAATGAGCTGGTGCAACTTATGAAAGTCTTGTGGAAAAACCACAAAAAGTATTCTATTTATTTCGTCTGCCAATGGACGTCATCAAATGGTGATGAGACAGAACATCAACTATGGCGCCATAACTGTTTTATGCATTGTCTCATGGGTGAGAGTGTACACAATATAAACCATCTGTCAAGCTTCGTGAAAGGAAGTTTTTTCTTTCAAAATGAATCTGTCCGCACCTTCATTCTTGCTGAAGCGCTCAATATTGTTCGGGGAGAAGGTCCCCAAAGTCATTCATCATGTCGCATCTCCGCCAACTTCAAAGCTGGCGAGACGGGAACTCGAAAAGCGTCCTTTACCTCACACCATGAGGCGTGCAGAAAAGGCTCCCATGAATTATTCCAAGAAGATCATGAAAACAAACAGGGAAAAAATTGAGGATTCTACCATGAGCCATATAGGTTACGAAGTCGTGGAGAAAACGCTGGACATACACGTGGAATGGATTAACCACCTTCATGAACACGAAGAAGAAAGGATGCAGCTGCGAAGGTCACATGGAGGCGACGCCCGCAGAACGAGACCTGATACCCAGGTCACAGGTCAGGAGGAGAAGTAAGACATTTACGATCGTGTGCTTATGTATATGTCTGACATGTATTTTTTTGTTATTATTTCGTTCCTTGAAGATGGAAGCAGACGAGCCTCTGACAGCTTGGAAATAAAAACCTCCTATTTTGAACATTCTGCACAACTGAGGCCCTCTGTGAAAATAATGTATGTATATGTATATATATATATATATATATATATATATATATATATATATATATATATATATATATATATATATATATATATATATATATATATATATATATATATATATATATATATATATATATATATGCAGTATAACAAAAGGAAGAGAGATAGAGTTGTTGCATAACAATATATATATATATATATATATATATATATATATATATATATATATATATATATATATATATATATATATATATACACATACACATGCATGTACTGTACATAGCCCCATCTTGCACACCACTCCTTCTGTCTTCACCTGCATTGATTTATTTCCTTAGTACTACGGTGTGCGTCAAGTTGAGTGAATGCAGGAGCCATTTCTATTCTCAGTATATATTGCAAAAAAAATACCCTGTGCTATTTTGCGAGTTTTTTCTGTATTATTTTGTCCTGTTGTCAATCGTTAGTTCGGAAGTGATTTCTTAAGGAAGTACTGGAGTGAATCTGACGATGCGAGTCCGAATCTTAAGAGAGAGAGAGAGAGAGAGAGAGAGAGAGAGAGAGATGGGGGCTACTAAAGTGTCATTTCTATGCTCTCTTTTTGTTGCACATAAAAGAAATCCCTCTTATATGATTTATTGACTTTCTTAATCTACTAATTATTAGATAACATCTGTTGAATTATGGCTACTGCAATCACTGAAACTTATAACATACCAATTATGAAAATCTGGAACCGACTCGGGCAGTGAGAGTCCAGAATTCGTGAAAGATCGATGTCACCAACAGCTTTTGGGAGCTGAAAAACTTATCTGTTTTGCATTATCGTTACGAGAAGAGATATATTTTTTAGTAAATATGATTCATCAATAAAGAATGAAGTATTTCTGTATTCCCATGTCAAGTAATTTTTGCATTTAGGATAAAATCATCAAACGTAAAGAGATTATTGTAATGAAAATATAAACAGAGGGTGAAAGTAAGAAACATGACGATCAAAAAGATAACGAGAGTTGAATAAGATGAAATTCTTTTTTATCAAGCTACATGAAAGGAGGGGGTGAAGATATTTCAACAATACAAGAATAAATAAAAAAATTGAGTTTCTGAAAATTCCAGCGCCATCTCTTTATTGGGTTCTCCGAAACTCTTCCTCGAAAAGCACCAAGAGAATACTTAAATGAGATTAAGAAATCAAATCATTTTCGTTTCACGGAAAAACCATTTCCATAACTTCGAACAAAGCTTTTCCCGAGCCCAATGCTGCTCACGTTTCCTCTTCCTCTGATTCTGCTGAAAAGACAAATTGCAAAGAAAGATTCAGCTGAATTAGTCCAAGAAGCTCAGTTTCCGAGATAAGAACGATTTGCAACAAGTGGCTGGCGATCAAAAGGATAAATATAGATTTCCAGGTTTTATCAGCGCTTTGATTTAGGCATTTTATGCTGTTTTGTTTTCAGGGGGAAAGATTATATTGCACTGTTTATAGTATATATAAGAAAAATGAATTTTTTTTTTATATTTTCGTCTTCATAAATGTAGTTGAACCTTCTTTCGTATGCGTAGCTTTTTGATGAGTAGGCAATTAACAAAAAGGAAATACTACTGAAAATCCCTTTATGGATATCTAGCCATAATTTACTCGGATACAGTGAACTTATTTGCGAAACGGTAATAACTGCGTCCGGGTCTTCCGTCCTACCTCCTTCAGACCATGCATCGCCCTGTAACAAACCTTTATACGAATGCCTTCTGTCCTACATCATCAATAACTTTCTGTTCAGACGTTATCCATTTCCACAGAACTGAACTCTGATCATACTGCATATGTCCAGTGGTATTTGCTGCTATCATGCAAGTGCCCATTAATCTTCCTCTCTGCATTTACTTCCCTTTATCATTCTTTCTTCTTCTCTGTAAACTTCTTACTCAGATAGGGAGGACCTGGGCTAGTTGGCACACTTTTCACAGTTTTGGTTATTGGGAACAAAAAACAAACATTTGCAAAATTCTTATCATCATTAAAAAAATGAACATTCCTCTTTATCTTGGAGCAAAAAAATTGTAGTTTGATTTCAACATAAGGTAACATTAAGCCCTATAAAAAAAAAAAACTTTTTCGTGCCAACTTGCTCCGTATACGGGGTAAGTTAGGTAAGTTGCCCCACATTATGGGGTAAGTTGACACATTGATAATTAAAAGAAAATTACTACATTGCAATTAAATCAAACAACAAAAATATGCTCTGGATTTAAAAAAAATACAAAATCTAAGGCATCAGTATTACTTCAGATGATCATCTGACTTGCAATGTGGCAGATGTAAAATAAAACTTCCTCAAAACAGTCTTCACGCCCCCATATATTACATACCATGCACTGGATCCACACTTCTCCCTGCTTACTTTTAGAAAATAGTTCTGCACATGCCAAACACAGGCTGGCTTCAACTGAGCTTTCTTCTGAATCAACACGAGCAGAATTTAAAATGTGGGATTAGGTGTTTCTTTTTTGCCTGCGAAAAGAGGCTTCTTTTCGTCTTTGGTGTTTTTTTATTCAACTTATTTTCAGGCTTTTTTTTTTATACTGGTGTGTCAGTTAGAATAGCAGAACGACGTTTCCTCCTATTCATTGAATTTTCCCTTTCCGGCACCTGCTTTAGGCAATGGCCTCAGTTCTGCAGGTGAAGTCACTGTCTTCCCAGTTACTCCAGAAGTAGATGGTGTGGGTTCATTCCGCTCTCCAAGGTGATCAACTTACCTTGGATCTCTCCATCAAGAACTCTTTAATTCCATTGTTGTCTGTTATATTACAAGACTGTATCACGCTGATGACTGGTCTGAAACCCTTGTGTCTCTTTTCTGGACATCTCCTGTGGTCGAATACGCACCCATGAAATCAGAATCTTGAAATAGTCTGTTTTCAAATGTGAAATTCCAGCAGCCCCAAACCCACTGAAAATGTTAGAATGAGTAACAGCAAGCGGCAAAGCCGTGGAAACTATAACAGGAATGTCATAGATGTTCACAGTTGATCCTGGACCTCTAGTCATCCACGAATCTCATGCTCTGTTAACACATTTTCAGAGGTCTATAAACACTAATATCCAGGGGCTGCAATTTGTGAGAGCAATGTGGAGGAAATGATAGGACACTAATCTCATTATTCTTACAAAAATCCAGGAACAAAACATAAATTATATAAATAAACAGACTTATTATTGTTAGTAAATAACGTGGGACAGGTCGGCGCATGTACCAACTTGCCCCATTTTTTTTTAGCCATCTTGCCCCATCCCTTTCATTTGATACAAAAATTCTTACCAGCCCACTCCAAGAAACCTTGAATTATTCATTTTAATGGTATAGAATGTTTAAACCATAAGGAAAACTATGCTATAACTGAAAAGATAATCTTTCATGAATGTATAGATCTTATATAACAAAAACACAAAAGAGCAATAAATTTACTTGCTACCATCAAAATCAAACTTTGTCTCATAAATTCGAGCTCCTACGTCCTATCTCTATAGAAATTTGTTGGTAACTGAGTTACTGAGGAGCCACCTGGCATTCTGGCAATTACACAATGTATGTATCAGAGTCATCTGTTGGTAAACATTAAAGTTATTTAGAGTGCGCCAACTTACCCCTGTAGCCAACTAGCCCCGTCTCTCCTATACCTCAAGGCTGTTCATGCATCTCGATTTATTTCCAAACATTTTCTTCTTTCTTAATGTACTCATTCTTTTAAAAAAGCTACAGGAGATCCAGTACTGTTATGCAGAAACACTTCATTTAAACTTCGAGCTGAACGTCTTGCTTCGTTGTTCCTCCATGCGCGCTTTCACCAGCAAGCTCTAGGATTTAACACAATAGCCTAGCCGAGAATTTAGACTACTCTTCAGATAATCATTTCCTGTGTGTGTGTGTGTGTGTGTTTATTTTCATACACTTTTCAACCAACCTGTTCCTTTCATGCTATTTTCATTTTTCCTTTATCAAAATCACTTGTTTAACTTCTCCCACTACTACGGTTTGAGCCCGTTCTCTTCTGATAAAATGGCTTTTATTTTCAACTTCTCTTAAATCAGACAGTGAACAGACATATTTTCATCTCACCATTATGCGTATCAAGTGTCTTTCTGCCATTCTTTTCCACCAATCGCGGCATTCCAGAAAAATATTTCCATTATACCATCTTCATTATTACTTTTTGAACCATGGCATATGTGACCAAGGTTCTCAAATCGATATATATTGACAAAAAGTGAAAAATGATAATAATGATAATTTTTTATGGGGGAGGTTGGGGGAAGGGTCCATGCTTTAGCTACTTGAATGAAATGTAACTACATCCGAATCTAAAATCAGCGAAATTTTCCATCCTGAAGTTCATAAGCAACTGAACATTTCCTGATATCGATGACTATATACTTGAACAAGACCTTTACGTTATTATTATTATTATTATTATTATTATTATTATTATTATTATTATTATTATTATTATTATTATCCGCTCCCAGCCAGTAGGAAGAGCTCCCTGGTCTCGACAGCCAATTAAAAAAAAATGCTCCTGAAATCTCTGAAAGTTGCTACGTAGAAACTCATGCGGGAGGTTGAGAAATTGCAATGTCAGTTCAACTGCATCCAGACGGCCGTTCTTAACTGTGATGCTTATTTGAAAGAGGGTCTTCTTCCGAGATAATAATAATAATAATAATAATAATAATAATAATAATATCTCGGAAGAAGACCTTCTTTCAAATAAGCATCACAGTTAAGAACGGCCGTTCAACTGCATCCAGACGCAGTTGAACTGACATTGCAATTTCTCAACCTCCCGCATGCGTTTCTACGTAGCAACTTTCAGAGATTTCAGGAGCATTTTTTTTTAATTGGCTTTGAGACCAGGAGCTCTTCCTACTGGCTGGGAGCGGATAATAATAATAATAATAATAATAATAATAATAATAATAATAATAATAATAATAATAATAATATTATTATTATTATTATTATTATTATTATTATTATTATTATTATTATTATTATTATTATTATTATTATTATTTGTCTGCATTTGAAAAGCTTCCTTTTAGTTTTCTGCAAAAGAAAACTATTGAGATGGCCTCTTCTGTCCGTCCGCACTTTTTCTGTCTGCCTTCAGATCTCAAGAACTACTGAGGTTAGAGGGCTGCAAATTGGTATGTTGATCATCAACCCTCCAGTCATCAAACATACCAAATTGCAGCTCTCTAGCCTCAGTGGTTTTTGGGCCGTGGCTTTCATCGACTGCGGCTCAACAGAAAACTTTGCGTCGAAGAAACTTAATTTTTTTAGTTGTCTGGCAAAGTTAACCATGAACGTTGGTCTGGCAACGCTATAGGACAGGCCACCACCGGGCCGTGGCTGAAAGTTTCATGGGCCGCGGCTCATACAGTATTATACCGAGACAACCAAAAGGTAGATCTGTTTTCGGTGGCCTTGATTTTACGCTGTACAAAAACTCGATTGCGCCTTAGACTCATGGAATTATATTACTGAATTCATTTTGCTGCACCACGGTTCCATCGAAGAGGCTCATCATGTTTTCAAAATGTAGTAAATTACAAAGTACAGCACTGCGAAGGATATGAAAAAAATTATGCTGTTCAACTCCCTCTCAATACCTTTGGACACATGACTTTGTTACTAGAAAATTGTCGCTGAAAGCTAAATGGTCGAAGTTGGAACTCTATTTCTCTTTTTAATGGTAAATCTAATGATCTTAAGAACTTGGTGGAACCCATTCTAGATGAATATCGAGGAAACCGTCGAATGAATATCTCAAGACAGACAACAGGGAGTCGGGAGTTAGTAGAAGCTGCGAGAGAGGAAAAAGAACAGAGAAGAACTCGAAGACAAAGAGAAGTTGAGTGATATTCCTTAAGAGGTTCAGTTGCATCTTCGTGGGATGAGCCTGAAAAAGTATAATATTTTGTGAGGGGAATTAGAGAAAACCTTTCTTTATGATTGCTAAATTACAATAAATAACAAATATTCTGCGTGTTTGATATTTTTATTTTTTAATAAAGGACGGAATTATTTTGCAATTGAATACTATCCTGCCCTCATTTCAACAACAGTATCTGCAGTATAAATAAATAGTTATATATAAATGATTTGTGAACGATTTCATAATGTCTTTTAAATGATTTATAGTTAATGTATAATCGATTTTCAAGATTGAATCTGCTGTTCACTACTATACATGCAAGGAAAATATTACTGCCAAGTAACTGCAATTCAACGAAGCCATGAAAAATGACAGTCGAAATTAATCTGTGTCATTGACATGCTGGTCCTTACCCCCCCCATTTCTCTTCATCCGCTCACTGTTCTGTACAGTGAAATAATAACAGACACAGCACCTGATGATTGTTTGTCAGCCACTCGCCTGTTTGGAGGTCATGCCTATAATAACATCCCGGTCGCTGAAGTAAGTCACACTAGTAGATCCAAATAAATTTCATTGGGGGCAGGGCCACAATTTTCATTATGCATACATGCATACATACATATATATATATATATATATATATATATATATATATATATATATATATATATATATATATATATATATATATATATATATATAAATATATTATAATAGATTTTTATTTTTTTCCCATTTTTATATTTTTCATTTATGTTATTATCTAAATCTTCAATAGTATTATTTTGTCATCATTTTTCATGGGGGGGCCCACGTGCCCAGTGGGCCCCCTCCCGGATCCGCTAGTGGTGAGTCATCAAAATGAGCACTGTTAGAAACTCTGGGATATACAGTTGGGAAATACTTCCTCTACCTAAAAGCTCTCTCTCTCTCTCTCTCTCTCTCTCTCTCTCTCTCTCTCTCTCTCTCTCTTCTGGGATATACAGTTGGGAAATACTCCCTCTACCTAAAAGCCGCCTTTTCTCTCTCTCTCTCTCTCTCTCTCTCTCTCTCTCTACACAATAGGATTTATCTTTTAGTTCTATAAATAGATATGAGATCTTTCCACAAACAATACATTACTGTCCGTCATAAATGAGATTAGAGATATTTAGTTTGAAGAAAATAAGCGTAAATCTTGAGGTGGAATGCGGAGGAAAACTCTAAACCGTGTAATTTAATTTTCTTGATGGTGCATATTTATAATATGTCAGACCGTAAGATTTTCTTAACAAGACATTGATAACTCTGAATTATTAGTAATTTCTATCAGTTAATATTTTCTGATAATATCAAGTGCAATGCATCAAGATTCTACAACCTAAACATACTGTAGGCAATGATTTTGAATGTTGATTTGGATAAAAAAAAAAAAAAGTTTAGACAGAAGAACGACACCATATCTTGTCAACCATGTTAATAATCCATGAAAACCTTTTGTGAAGCTCTGAGTTCCAAGATCTTGACAAGAGATTAACATCCTTTGAGAGAATGGATGGAGCGTCCTTTTAGAAGGTGGATACCCTCAAAGGAGACTTAAAGAGTTCCTGGGACCTACGTTATTTTGAAGTCCTCTTGGGACAGAGGGCGATGTGGAAAAGACACGTGGAGAGAAAGATTGTTTTTTTTTTTTTTTTTGTTAGAGAAGCACGGGAGATGGAAGACTGATCGGCCGATACACCTAGACACCTGACTAGACTAAGGTTATGTGAAAAGAGCATGAAATGAAAGATCTGTCCTGTTGTTTAACAGCGTTTGTAGCACAGTAGTAGTAAAGGCGTAGCAATGAAGGCTTCATCTGTTAACTTACAACTACCAATTAAAGTTCGTATCACTCTCCCGAGATAAATACAAGTGCTAGAGAAATGATACAGTGATCAGCATTTGCTTTCCTCCTTGACCGAGCATCCAAAAAGGGATTTGCAGGGACAGCCAGATGAAGATTTGAGTTAGATGTTGTAGCTGCATTCTCTGCTGTGATGGTAAGCGGTTTAGTAACAACATTAATTGAACTTGAATTCAGTGAGGTGAAAATCGTTCTACAATAATTGAGAAAGAAACTTTTCTTAGCGCCACAATTCATAGAGAAATCACTCACTGTTAATTCGGGTTCATGGTAGTTCCTCTCGCCCTCTTGCCTTTTTGGCTCTCCAAGTTGCTGAAGGCGAGGCGATTAGAGCCGGCGTCTATCTCCGAAATGAAAGGGCGCAAATGAGATGTTGGAAATGACAGAACTCAAGTGATTTCAATCTCGAAAGAAAATAAAACTATGTAAGTGAAAATATTCAAGTAGAAGGTCATTTGGCGAACCATTGATTCACGTGGTCTTCTTATCTTCTCTCTGATTCCTATTTTAGGCGGCTGATTGATGAGACGACTGGATTTTATTAATGAATGTACATGTCTAGTCCGGCATTCTGCTTGTGTAACAAAATAAAGTTCTTAAGATTAAGGTAATAGAGAAAACATATAAATATCAAATTTTCAATTATAATTTTATGAAAACACTGCCTTGGGCCTTTAAATGCTTTCTATTTCCTTACCAGATGGTCATGCTACCAGCTGTTTCGAAAACAAATAGATAGAGAGAAGGGTTCTACCTGACTTTTGTGAAGAACAAAAAATTTGCCAACCTTCTGCGGAATAAGAAATTTTCATGATCATTTATCGGATGGAGATAAGAAACTCCTCCACGAGAGCCGCATTGATGCCATGTTTTAGGGGAACATAAAAGTTCAGTCATTTCAAGTAACGTGAGCAGTTTCATGCATTTTGCTACTTTTAGTTGCTTCTCTCTCAGCCTTCAGATCTTCCGACGTGGAAGATTCCTTCTAGATTTGTGTGCCGTCGCGTCGTGGCAAGATTTCAGGTACTCTTAACTTCTATTTTTAGAGGCTCTATAACTTTTATTGTGATTATCTCACAGTAAGAATAATGCTACACCCTAAGAGATTTTTCATAGATCGTAATTTATTTGCTAATGGCACTATTTATTTTGTGAACTAACATAAGAGCAGTGCCAAGGAGCTGGTGATTGCTCATGTGTATTTTTCTTCTGATTTGTGTAATTATAATTTAATTAGTGAAGACGCTTTTCCATTAGTTTCCATTGCATTTAATGTCAACATACTTCATTTTATGTAGGTGGCCAAATCAATCAGATGTCCTTCAGATCTTTGATTAGAGCTATATATGCCTTCCCCGGCCACGCCAGTATAGAAAAAATATACTGTATCTGCCATATATATATATATTATATATATATATATATATATATATATATATATATATATTGTGTGTATGTATGTGTGTGTCATTGAGAGTTTATTTTCCTAATTTTATAGAGTCAAATAAGAGACCAGTCACTGCCATGTTCATCCGTTAACTGAAGAATGCCCCTTCGGTATATAGGAAGCTAACTGTATCTGCAACGTCAGTCGACTCATCAGCGCCTCCAAAAGGGGCGGTGATGCCCTTCTGCATCAGGATGTTGACCAGATTGGGCGGCAGTAGAATTATGAGGGTTCTCAGTTGTCTGGAGCGAAGTGAGCGTTGTTCCATGGGCAGTGTCCCTTGCATTCATAGCCTTGCCTCATCTCTGTGCTGGATTGTGGAACGTCGTTCTGTTGTCAAAATGAAGTTAATTCACTCGATGTTGGGGCGTGTTATTCTGGACGTTCGAAAAGATGGCTGTTGTGTCCATTGTTAGTGAGAAACCGTCAGACCTGGCCTCATTCTGCATGTTTAAAGGTTCTTCTCATATTCTACGTGAGTCGATTTGCGTCTATCGTCATACTTTATTGGCTCCGCTCATTCTACGTTGACATCGAGGAGCGGACGCGTCCTTCGACACTGTGTCTATGAGGAGTTGAGACTCGAAGTCGTCTTGAGGGCATTTTGCCAAAGGGCGGCGGAGTCGATCAGGACGATAGTCTTATTAGGATATTTGGCACGTCCCGAATTTAGGATGGCCCGTTTGAAGACCACTCTCTTCAGTCTCTGCCATATACATGTCAGGGAACAGGAGTCCCAGAGGGGAACCCATCTCGACTTCATCTACCTCCTTTGCACATATCTGAAGGAAGCGCTGAAGGGAGTCCTTTTGGAAGACTCAGGGCGTGGCACCCGTAAGGTAAATCCTTTTGAGGACTGTTCGAAAAATCAAATCTACGAATGCCCAGGAGATAAGAACATTAAGGGTTTTGCATATATAAACGGATTTATATATATTGTATATACATACACACACACACACACACACACACACACATATATATATATATATATATATATATTTATTTATTACATGTTGCTGTTTTGATTCATCAAAGCCAAATAATTTGCTATATATTTTTCCATTTGCGTGCTATTGTAGTCCCTTTTTGATAGTTTTTTTTGGTTCATGTCTTCTAATAGTAGTAAGTTACCAGCGACGCCCGATAACCGAGGCTGTGGAAGTTTTAATGGCATTCATCCTGAGAAAAGCATAAAAGTTTGAAACTCCCAGCCCAGACTGTAGCCCGTGAAAGAGTCGTTTCAGAAATATTCATTTTTCTCCTCTCGAAAGTTTGAGAAACAGAAATCGCCATTTGGATTCCAAGAAGACCACTCTTCCCTCTGCCTAGCACTTTTCTGCGGACGCGATTCAAGCATTGCCTGGAAAGCCTGTTTCAGGATTTCAGTGCAAAGAAGATGTTTGGTTTGTTCTCTGGAGTCAAAGGATTTTTTTAATTTATTTTTTCATCTACCGCTTTCTCTTTTACTTATTTATGGGTTGATGCGCACGTTTCAAGAAATGATTATTTCCGTATCTGACGTCAGAAAAGGGTACGGTTCGTCATTTCTTGGAAAAATAACCCTGTATTTATCGTTACTAGAAAAACAGTTATGGATTCATAATAGGTTTCTCAATACTTTTGGATTCAGGATACAATATATATATATATATATATATATATATTTATATTATATATATATATATATACTGTATATAATTTATATATATATATATATATATATATATATATATATAATAACAATGTATATATTTATATTATATGTATAAATTACATACATATATACATGTATATATACATATGTATATACATATATAAATAAATAAATATAATATATATATATATATATATATATATATATTATATATATTTAAATTTCCGTGTATGTAAGCAAAATCCTAAATCTTATCTCCTTGCCATTCGTAGATGAAGACTTTTTGAGTCAGTTCTCAGAAGGATTTACTTTACGGATGCCACGCCTAGTCTTAGTACTTTTCCAATTCAAGATACAATATATATATATATATATATATATATATACACACATATATATAATCTCGAAGGCGAATGGAAAGGACACCATTGGTACGATTAGCTTATTATGCCGACGTTTCACGACAATTTGTATAGTCGCATTTTCAAGGCTGCAGTCATTAAAACCTTACAAAAGTCATTAAAACATCGATATATACACTTATAAATTTAAGCCAAATAAAAACAGGGTGATGTTTAGGACATACCTAAACCGTAGTAATAACAGAGACTAAAACCAAAGTTTTCTCAAGAACCCAGGAAGAGCAAGAAAGGACGAGAGAAGAAAAACAAACAAAAGGTTAAGCGATGAACAATTGGACAGAGGTTGTTTGAGTATTTAGCGTTGGGACCGTCTTCTTTATGATAATAGATTCCACAATATATTGAGTCTCATTTTCACTTTGGACTTGTTATACTATTATAGAAAGGAAAATCTTTTACATAATTAATATCAGTTTTGCACATTTTTGCATGATTTCTTATATTTGAGTGGTCTGGATTAGACAGTTACATCAGTTCTGCAGCTTACACCTTTATGGAATTCTATGCGAAGTGGCCTCCTCGTGCATCCGACGTAAATCCCACATAGTGCGTGGATTCTTGGGTATCAGTTTCAGGTCTACAGCTGCGAACGTTCTTTGAAATATGGCAAGAACGGAGAAGGCAGGCGAATCAGCCAAGGTGATAAAATACACGGGGAGCAGGAGCAGGAACAAACATGGCGAACTATTACAATTTATTCCGACGCGTTTCGCATTCAGCTGAATGCATCCTCAGGGTTCCGTACAGTAAATAACGACCAGCCATGAACTAAAATTGTCTCCTTACAGATAATTCAGCTTCTCTCTCTTTTATCGACAATATTATATTTATTGATTTGGTACAGGATGACTTAATTTTACAAACTTAAAAACAGGGGTGTTCTCATTCCTAAATTTTGTAAGACTCCCGCTACCGTTTTCAACTTTTCTAAATACATTTTATCCAAGAGAGAAGAATTCTTGCTGTCCCTTGGGTTGGATTTTTGTTTGCCAAATTATAGGCCAAAATATAACCAATTTTTTTCTACCATTATAATCGATTTTTCAGAGGTTGAAATCTCGCCCCCTTAATGCCAATTTGAGTGGTTTACAAAATGAAAGGTCTAGTCTATCACAACGTGTTTTTCAAGTTGAAAATGATTAGGCTCCCTTTTTCCAAGATATATGATTTTGATCTACTTAAAAAGTTGGCCAAACGTGACATCATAATTGTGGGAACCAGATAATTGAGGGGCGGGAGGAGAGAGAGGCTGTCATTCTCAGCTTGAAAAATCTACTAAGCTAGTTTCACTCGATTTAAAAATACGACGCTTTTTATACGTAACTTGGTGGGCGGTGCAAATTTCCTGTTGTGTATTTTTTTTTTTAAGTGAGAAACATTTCTAGCAGAATGATAAATACAGGCAAGATCTGCGTTTTACTATTGTCTATTTCTTAATCAGTGAACAGAGTCTTGAAGTACTGTGGCTAAAAGATATTTCAGGCGAGAAATACAAAATCCAACATTGAAGCGGAAACTGGCTTCTGTTCTTGTGCTTCCCTAATTGATTTCAGTAGTCGAGTTGGTTTTATTGAACTTTATGTTATACAGTATGGAACTATATCTGTTAAAGTCAAAAGTTGCCAGGAAAATGATGATGGAGGAAGAGAATAATCAATGAATATCTGTATTGCTGATACATTTCCATTTCTGCAAATCCTCTTTGCATCAGCGGTGAAATTTTAATGAACAGTGACCTTTTGTATAATACAAGTATCTATGGTTTTCCCAGGAACAAAAAAACTATTTTTACCCAGCAAAATATATATTTTTACCCTGCCGAAACCAACCTTTTTTTTTTTTTTTAACAGAATAATAGACAAAATACGATAGCGCCATGTCCATCCAGGCCTGATTAATATGACAGATTTTAATCTCTCTGAAAGTCATCGATCGTGTTCGACATAAAATCGCTTTCGCTTTGTCGATCCATCGAGTCTATGGTGGCGGTGTTTGTGGCCGGTCATTTCTTTCAGGCTGTATTATTTTCTTTTTGTTTTTTGTTTTTCACTGAGCGTTATTTGTGTTTACCTATATGATCGTTTTTGCAGATTTGTCAGTATAAGCCAACATGATTATTCGTCTTTCCTTGTCATTCTGAATGTTTTGTTATTATAACTTGCATAACACACCAAAAGATACTCACTTAAACAAAGGAGACTTTTTTTGAGCTTCTTAAATTTAGACAAAATACACATGATGATGGCCATTGTAATACTACACATAAGAACCTCAAGATTTCATTAAAGCAAACTTCTTTGCGTTTTTCAACTTTTTCAGATACAAAAATGGTTCTCGCTCAGTTCCTTTGTGAGAGAGAGAGAGAGAGAGAGAGAGAGAGAGAGAGAGAGAGAGAGAGAGAGAGAGAGAGAGAGAGAGAACCCTCTAAAGTCTTTCAAAGGAGGGCGAAGTGGTTGCCCATGAAGAGAAAAGAAAGGCTTCTGAGGGTCTTGGAGCTGAAACGTCTTCCAAAGTAATGAAGTGGTAAAAGACGGGAGGAAGTTTCATATTGTTTTTCTCTTCCTAAAATGTTTATAAGAATTATGAGTCAAAGCTCAAATGCTTGAGGATGAATGAGGGTCTTCTGCAACAGTTGAATAGGCAGTTTCTTCAGGCACTTTGTTATCTGAAAGACTTGCCAATTATTCTCATTTATTTTTCAGCTCATTTGCATACATATATTTGTTTATTTCTTGCTTAGAAAATGTATGAAAATATATGAAACTCTACTTAATTTCTGATTGCTCTAATGTGACACATGTAACATCAAGGGCATCGTACACTCTTTTGGGATGAGGCTCTTAGCCTCATGAGTCTGTATGCCATGACTGCCTCCCATCACACAGGGCCAACTTCCGATACCTATTTCAATGTAGATCAGTCTAGAGACAACAGACTTTCCAAAAGACCTGGATAAGTCATCACCACCACCCCCTTCCAGCCACGGCCTTGATCGATCCCGGGGACTAGTCTTCTTGGTTTGTGAAAGCGAGCTGAGAGCAAAACAACGCTGTTGTCTTGCATTTGGGATTTTCTGTTCCCGTAATCCATTGATTAGCGAAAGGTGCAAAGAGCCACCTTCCCTCACCCACCCCCCTACAAAAAAATAAACTAATAAAAAATCTCAGGAGGAAGTTTCTGTAACTATATCTAACAGATAATCTAAATTCCTTCGTAAAAGTTAAAACGGGAAATGTCTGCAAAGGAAATCGAAATCAATCAATCATTAAAATCTCGAGAGTGGTATTGAATGGTTCCCTTTTCAATTTCCCTTACTGAAATCTCAATTGAAGATAAGTGAGTTCCTGGTCCTTTTATTAGAGGAATTAATAAAAGAAATGCGAAAGAGAGAACTTCTGAAGAAAATTTCCTCCGTTCCTCAAAGGAAAAAAGTCTCGTAGAGAGAATTCCTTGGAAAGGACTCAGGAAAAGGACGCTATGATTTCGTGTTCCTGTCAATATAAGTGAAATGGAATTGAACTGCCTGCAAGGAAATTGTTTAGTATATAATAAGATTTATTAGCTCAATGATAAAGTAATGTAAAATTATAGTGATATTTAAATTACTTAATACCTAATGAAAACTAAAATGTCCTCACACATGAGCTGACAACGGTTTATTGTGGTTATTAGATAAAATAAACCAAGAAACAGTTTACAGCTGCTTTTGTTGTTCTCCTTTATTTCATATGTAAACTTTATCATCTTTATCGTCCAACTCTGAGAAGGAACTGTCTTTAGATAAGGTCTTTATTGAAAAGAGAAGTGGGAACAAGTTCCAAAGCGGAAATCAAAGCAACCAATGAAACTGTTTCGTGTCTAACAAAGAAAACCCGTTTTGCTTTCTACGAGTCCACCCTCCAGCAGCCTTATCACGTGACCTCAAGTGGCTGAAAGTATTTCTGTGGAATTTTTGAAACGACGATCAGCAGGGAACAGACTTTGATCAAGCTCTGTCATACCTTCTTTAGAAGCGTTATTATAGAACCATAAGAAGTTGCATCTCCTTTGGTTTATTGTTCTAGGAAGTTTTACGAATCAGTGAATGCCTAGAAAGAGGCAGAATGACCCCCAAACAACATGTTATTTAAACCATTTAAAAATAGGAAATACGCCTTGTCTCGATATTCTGTATGTTGTAGATAAAAGGAACCTTATGAGGATATCGACTTAAAACTTGACTGAATTCTTAGTTTGAGTAAAATCGTGCACCGTGTATAAGCAATGCTGCATAAGCACTGAATTATTAACTTAATAAGTAAAATTATAATAAATTTCATGCGCTGACAGTTCATCCATTACAAATTAATTTGTTTTGAATAAGTCAGATTTATATGATTCTGTATCTAATTCTTTTCTTGAAATCGTGTATTATTTCAGATCTGCCTCTTCACTTTTGTCCAGTTATGTCAAGGAACTGTCTATTCCATTTTTGCCAAGCTTTTCTTGAAAATTCAGGCGGAAGTTAAAGCAACACAAAGAAAGTTCTGTTTTCAGTGTGTGGTTGATTTTTGTGTTTATTTAATGTATTTTGTAAGAGGCCTGATATAAACAAGTATGTGACCTCAAGTGGCTGTTTGTATTCATGTAATATCTGCAAACAAAGAAAGTAGCATGTATTACTCAAGTACACACACACACACACACACAACACACACACACACACACATTATAGAACATAAATATATATCTATATATATATATTCTATATATATATATTTTATATATATATATATATATGCCTAGATATATATATATATATATAAACATATATTAATTAAATATATATATATATATATATATATATATATATATATATATATATATATATATATATATATATATATATATATATATATATATATATATATATATATCGACTATATACCTATATATATATATATATATATATATATATATATATATATATATATATATAAATCTCTGCTAACATCGCAACTTCGGTGTTCACTTTTTTGGAGAATGGTTATTAATATCCACCACAGTTCCTCCCTCTCCCACAGATACTCATCATCAGCTCATCGATGATATTTAAACAGGCATACTTGAAACACAAAGCACAACTTCATTCCATTTGTCTGGTAAAGTGACCAGTAGACTACATATATATATATATATATATATATGATATATATATATTATTTATCAATCCTTCTTTCCAGTTCCTGCACAACTCATTCCGTTGGCCAAGTCCTGACACTTCTTGATAAATCAGGTCCAGCAGCTTTTGCAGTCCGGCAGTTCTCTTTGCTTCCCCTCCTCCCAAGGGTTCAGGAGTGCTCGTCGTCCTTACGTCCTTCCATACATATTTTCGTCTCACATCATCTTCATTCTCTCCACGTGACGAAATGACAAATATTTTCATGAGCGGGTTCCGTCTCCAACACCTTCATCTGGACAGGGAATATTTTAGGTAGTTATTTAAACTAACAGTAGCCAACCATCATTACGGTTTACGATTTTAGGAAGAAATAGAAAATGACATACTTCTACTTGTGCCATCTGCGCAAATTGAAGGAATTTATCTCCCCAACGGACGCAAAATTGGCGCGATTATCGGACTTCATATTTGAACACCCATCGTATATTTTCGAAACATCTGCAAAAGGATGAAATTGCCTTTCCCACGCCCACTCTTCTCATGAATAACTGAAATTACACTACAGTCTTCCTGGCTCGTTTGAGTGTAAACATTTTTTTATGGCTTAAAGAGAATATTCTTTTAACTGTTACTAACTAGACTTTCTGTTTTTGTGTGTCAGACAGACAGACAGACAGACAGGATTTAATTTGCAAACATTTCTTGATAGATTAGACAGACAGATCAAATTTAATTTAATTTACTAAACATTTCTTGATATTTTATTAGTATCTCTGATGTTTGCTACTGTAATGATGTCATATATATATATATATATATATATACATGTATGTATATATATATATATATATATATATATATATATATATATATATATATATATATATATATATATATATATATATATATATATATATCAATAATTTTTTATCACCCCGGGATGCTTATATACAATCATGAACTCACGCTACCAATTCTGTCCTGGATAAATTCAGGATCTCCTCAACACTCTCTCCTGGAGAATTCCCACCTCATTGTCCTTAACCACGTCTCCTTTGGCCTACTTCTACCTCTCCTACCAAGGGTAACCCACCCCGGTGGATCTCGTACTATTCCCTGTGTTATATCATGGCTTAGCCACTTCTAGCGTGAGAACCCCTGCTATACTCTGATTATGTTATTTGATATCCTATCCTCCAATTAATTCGCCTCTGAGCACCTTATTTTTAGATGCTAAGAATATATTATCCGAAGTCATGTATATATATATATATATAAATCAAAATATATATATATATTATATATATATATATTTTTTGTATATATAGAAAAATATATATATATAAATATATTATATATATATTGCTATTATATATATATATATTCCATATATATATATATATATATATATATATATATATATATATATATATATATATATATATATATTCATATTCATTGAGATGGTAAGGAACCAGTCAGCTGGAAATTTATTATCATACATTGTGAAATAGCTTGAGATTTATTTTTAAAATTGATATAATAGAGGTTTAGTTGCAGGATAATTGACAGTATATTAATGAAGGAAGTGTGGATTTTATTTCGGAATTTATACTTTGTGAGATATTTGCAGGATCCATTCCCATAAACTTTACTTGAAACACGACGGACAGTAGCTCTTAGATGCAATCAATTACGTTAATCTGTTTATAGTTTTTAACGATCTTTTCCTTTAGGCGATATAGGCTTAGTTCCACTAAAGACAATTTTGAGTTTACAAAACCGTCATCACATATTTTTTTTTATTTGTGTGGGATTTTGGGGTGTCCATACATACAGCATGAATCATGAATCATCTCATAAAGTTAACAGAATGACGGAATGAAGTTGTCGTTTCGGAATATGTTTCGAAGTTTTTTAAATTATGCCAAGACAGTTCTGACTCTCTGTGGAAGCCCATTTATCGTGAGTCATTTTGTTTGGTCTCTTGTCCGGATTTGCCACCCGAGGAGAGAGACACCAAAAGTGGCCCATGTTGTTGCACAGAACGAATCATGTGCTATTGATAACAACCAGTTTCTCCTTCAGTGGGTGGACATTCAACCAAAGAATGCAATACACTTTATACTATTCATTTTGCTGACGACACTGCAACCTACATTCCGTGAGCACAGCTAATTCTACAACCTTGTTTTTCAATTTATCAGCAACCATTAAATCATACTTTGGTCTTTGAATATATTTTTTTAGTTATTTTTTGTGCTTTTATTCCAATCATACATCTCTTTGTGCTTTTATAATCTTCTCTCTCTCTCTCTCTCTCTCTCTCTGGCTCTCTCATATCATATACAGTAAGATCCAGGTTCCATAATCACGAGATGGGAAAAGTAGAGCTCATTTTCTTATTCTGCATCTTTTTCCCTTGTTACCTTCATAAGTATTATAAAGAAAATGATCACGATGTCACACATCACGCACAATCAATATCAGCTGTATGACTGCGAGCGTTTTTCTTTCCTAACCCCCCTCTCTCTCTCTCTCTCTCTCTCTCTCTCTCTCTCTCTCTCTCTCTCTCTCTCTCTCTCCAGGCGATAGGGAGGGATATTGAGCGTGCAATACAAAATTTCCCAGAAATGAAATTTATTTTTACTTTTTTATAATAAGTATTTCTTCGCTTGAGAATGTTTCGTCCAGTGATAATTAGGCTAATTAATGAAATTAATCACACAGGGAACGAGTCTCATGTCAGGACAAATCACACAAATACTGATCAATAGTTAATAAACAGGCAGTACATAAATAGCACAACTATCATAGAGATAGTCTGAAAAAGATGATGATCATTATTATCATTGTCATGATAATTGCTGCTGTTGTTTTTGTGGAGGAATTGTTCACCCTTGTATGGGATAAACAAAAAAGAACCTTCACTTTACTGAATATACCCTGACTAAATGAGAGACGTTCAGTGGTAATTGAAAGTGATATAAACTCGTGGAGAGAGAGAGAGAGAGAGAGAGAGAGAGAGAGAGAGAGAGAGAGAGAGAGAGAGAAACTCATGTGGATCTGCACTCATAAAAGAAAGTTGAAGATCTCTGGAAACTGGCGTGACGTTTGTGGCACAGAGGACCAGGAAAGTTCATTTGGGATAATTCTGTTTCTGCTCGCGCTTGATAATAAATTTGCCTTGATTTACTGTTGCACTATTAGCACATAATTGTTCGTTAATTGTTATTTACAAAAATGCTCTCAGTTTCTTTAGGTTCTACTGTTCTTCAAAAATGCTTGACATCTAAACTTTCACGGGCCTGTTACTTTTTTCGAAGTGAAATTATATGTAGATTTCGTTCAAAGGTAATACATTTAGAGAAATTTTTGTTTTCTATATTTTTAGAATTCTGTCTTTTTTCTACCTCATGACTTTTAAAATCGGTGCAAGTCGTAGTCATCATCATCATCATCATCATTATGATAATACTAATGAAATAATCAGATAGCAAAAATGAGGAAAATTTTTTATAATAGTCTTCCTATTCAGGAAAATCTGTCGTTTGGCCGTATACGGGATCAGAAAGTGGTGATCAAACACTTCATCAACCTTTGATCTACATCGACCTAAACTCTGACGCCTTTCAGAAAGTCATCTGTCAACGCAGTGCGAAACGGAAATCCTTCTGCGTGCAATATTTTTAGTTACTGTCAAGACGACGCAAGTGATTCCAGCGCGGCTTCATTGTCTGGGCCATTGTCTTGGTCTGGTGAAATATCATTCGAAATAGGAAACGTGCAGCTAGCCAGACCCTTTCTACTCTGAGCGGTGTTACTTGACACAAAGACATACTGTCATCCTTTTGGGAATTAAAATAGAGATGTCACCTGAAACATTTCATATAATGTTTGTAATCAAAAAGGAGGCTTTGGCCAGTAGATTCTGCAGTTCGGTTGTTATTTCAGGACAGTGAATGTTAAATCATTAGGATGTTTAGTTTATTGTTTTGTGCATTTGTTTTACTGCCTTATACAAAAGCGAAATGGGACGGCACATCAAATTCCGTCTAATCTCAGTCATAATTCACGTTATTGCCGAAGAAGAAGAGATACGGAAAAAATAGATAGATAAATCGATAGATGGATATGTAGATAGGTAGATAGATATATAAAAGTTATCATCTATCAGCCAAACGTCTTGGGCAAAGAGGGGAAAGCTTGCCCAACGTAGAATACGCTACTGCTGCTCAGTTATTCTCTTCTACTCTTTTATCATATTTCCTTTTTTGCTATTTTCTCAACTTCTGGATTTTTCTTAGCTTTTCCAGGATATCATGTCTTCTCATCGACGCGTCTGGAAAACTTTTTGGACACCGAATGTTATCGTTGGGAAGGAACCATTATATTCCGGTGAAAAGAATCTGATTCTCCTTTTTGAATGATTCTCAGCTTTAAAATGGCTTTTTTATTTTGGAAATTTGCCATTGAGGAAGGTGACTGTAAAATAGCGTTATACCAGTTATGGTCATTAAAAGTCAATTTATTCTCGTGTTGTCTCAAAAGAAATAGAGCTGGAAAATGCTGATTTTTTCAGGATTGCTCTGACTATTGTAAAGGCCAATCTGATTTCATCAGTACCATAAGCAATGTTCATGAAATAATAACACGCGTTGCAGATGTCTGGGTAGAGATCACGTGGTAAATAATCTACTGCCTACCATTTAAATAACAATGATCCCAGATATTCGTGCCTGTTGTCCATTGAATTACTGCGAGTCCTTTTATCCAAGAATTAACCCCAAATATATTTTTTTTTAGTTTTCCCTTGCCATTTACCCATTAGTGGTATGTCTCATTATTATGAATATAACAACAGATGATAAAGCATTTGAAAAGAGCATAATTACAACACTATCTAGCTACAGAGATGAAATCTTTGACAAAGATCCCATTCTCCTCCCTCAGTTGTCAACCTTTCAAAAAGGAGAAGCCATTTTGAAACTCAAAGTCCTTCAAAACGCGACTCGAATTCTTCTCGCTGGATGATAATGGTTCCTTCTCCAACATAAACATTTGGTGTCCAGAAAGTTTTGCAGACGCGTCAGCGAGAAGACATGATACCCGGGGAACATCTAATAAGCGAAGACCAGGAAAATGCAGAAGCTGGGAAAAAAATACTTAAAAGAAAATATGATAAAAGAGGAAAGATTAAGTGAGCAGAGACTGCGTATGCCACTGTAAGGAAAGCTTTCTCTCTTTGGCCCTACACATCTGTTGGAGAGATAGAGACTTTAATCCATCTTCCTATCTATTTATTTTTACCTACATTAACGTGAATCATGAATAACATACTCTGATATTAAAGCAATTAAAGCAAATACATCAGTAAAATTAACCAAACAGAACAAAAACAAAACTAAATCATTAAAACTAAAGACAACATTTTCCATCATGGTCAAATCGGAATTTTGAAGGTGTCTGAAGTGTTCTCACGATAGCTGTTGCTAAGATCTCTCTCTCTCTCTCTCTCTCTCTCTGATAACGTAACTCTCTCTCTCTCTCTCTCTCTGTCTTGTAATTTCAGTAAGTCACTGGTAAATTTAGATAGACTCCAAGAAAAGTAGTTTATTGGACTGACGCAGTGAATTAATGCTTTAAGTTAAATTATTGTTGGGGCGGAAAAAATATTTCCAAATGACATCATTAACTTTCCGTGCAAGATGATTTCCTCGGCAGCCGTTTGAAGGTTGGGTGAATTCTGGCGATGCTGTTGGAATGAGAGAGGCTTTTCCTGTGCGGGAGTGAAGGAGAATCTCGTTTCTTCACGAATTTCTTCAGCACCATCTTTATCAACCTGACGTCTTTCTATATTTTTCATTCCGTTTATAGAAATGAATTGAATATCGAGTTTAGGCCAAAGGCCAAGCGCCGGGACCTATGAGTTCATTCAGTGCTGAAAGGGAAATTGACAGTAAGAAGGCTTGGAAGGTGTAACAGGAGGAAAACCTCGCAGTTGCACTGTGAGACAGTGATAGAGAGGGTAGAAAGTCAGAAGAAAGAAGGAATATGAGCGGAGGTACAGTAAAAGGAATGCAAGGGGGCCATGGATGGGACGCTGTAAAGAACCTTAAGTAATGCCTACAGTGCACCGCATGAGGCGCTCTGATGGCACTCCATTCCAGTTCAAACGAAACTTCCACGAAAAAAGCAAAAATCAATATAACCTATATTATGCATTTGGAAAAGAGGTCTACCTTTCGGGTGATTCTTTTTAATCACCTGTACACATTCAACCGGTTTCTTTTTATCATTTTGTTCTGAATGCCCTTTCGTGTCCTCATCACACGTAGAATTCATTGGGAATTGCATCTTGACCTTTCAGAGATTGTATACCTTCAGGGAACTGCGTTCATGTACTTCATAGGTCTCTTCCATTCCTGTCCAGGTTTCTTTGCTGGCTCTCTTATCTAGTATTGTGTGATGGCGTCGTCAAGCCATGAAGTAATCCGTTAGATATTTCTTCTCCTAATCCTAAACGTCCCACCAAAAGATTCCTTGTCTGCATTTTTTTTTAAATAAAAAGAAGTCAATCACCAGTAGCCGACAAGTAATCATAGCAACTTTCTGCACCGAAAAACATAATTTTCAAGTTCTCAAATAAACGTGAATTAAAGATGACAAATCAAAGACCAAGTAGCAGTTATTATTTAGCACTGATGAAAATAAGAAAAAAACATATTATTGTAAATTGAATAAAAGTTTTTGAATTTTGCTGTCATTTGCTTGTTGGTTTTTGTTATTTTGTTACAGTATAAACTCATTGTACCTCGTCATGGTCAGTTTACATTTATTACAAGAACACCTGGTGGTCGTAAACATAAAAACCTATATTATAAAAAAACTATTTTTTTTTGTAATATTTTTGGGAAGAATATCAGCTTCTAAAAGTAAAATTCTAATATAAAAATAAATATAAAACTAGTAATATAATGATTTTTTTTTTTTGCTTTCACTAAGATTTATATTACACACGGTTTTGGTGTAAGTTGAATAAATGATGAAGTACAACTCACAATTATTCTTTTGGAAATAAGATTTTTATTATTTCTCTTCCTTTAAATAAAATGATAAGGTTGGCATGTATTTCTTATCTCTTCCAGTCACTAAAAGTTGCTTGTAGATGTAAAGACTACATAAGGCTTCATATATACTTTGCTTTCCTAAAAAGAAAACAAAATCGTCTAATTCTCTTAGTGACAGAGTCTCTACTGTTTGTCTTCTGTCAAGGAAAAGCGCTTCTTCAGTGTCAGGTGGCGTCAGCCGTGGCGAACAAAGCAAAATACAAGCTTCATTTCGTGCCGAGGTCAGGGTCTGTATCAGCCAGAAGGGTTTATAGCTGTGTCGACATTGCAACATTTGCAAAGAACAGGTTAGTTAGGAAGCGTGACAGGGCTCAAATAAGCTGGATGCATTGTTCCTCCCTGTGTGAAAGGGCAGCGCTGTGATGCTGTGATCTGCTGGTTTTCGGTATTCATACGAAGCTTCAGTGATGCTGAGTCAGGTGGGATGGATATCATAAAATGTTGTTTTTCAACAAAATTCATTATGATAGGTTTTAAAAGAGAACGAATTTTCTCGATATTTTGATGAGGACGGATGGTTCATAATTGGAATATAGTCTCCATTCATAACAAATGTGAGTATTCATAAAATGGAAAAGCACCAGAAACGCTTTGTCGAAATCTGAAGGCGTTAAATCTCCGTTTCTTTACGGAATTGTTATTTTTATATGTGCCTGTCTAAGCGTTCTGAACAATATGCACAAGCATAATATCTGACAGGTTTCCTTTGGCAAATAAATGTCATCGTTCATGCTCCTGTTTCACCCTTTTTTATATGCTGTCACAATCATGATATATAATTCCAAGTGGCTGAGGTATGTGCAGTTTTATATATACTCCATTTTGACAATTGTGTTTGCTTTTTAGTATGGAGATTGACCTTTCTTTCTCACATGTTTTCTCGGGATGAAGTTCATGAACGTACACCATCTTGCGTCATCAGAATCACTAAGAACAAGAAAGTGTTTTAAATCGTAAGTGTCATTATTATCAACATATTAATCCTATCCCATAATTATCGACTAATGATCACTAAGACACACACCCACACACACACAAGATATATATATATATATATATATATATATATATATATATATAATCATGGAAAAGGTACTATGTCGAGGATCTCTCTCTCTCTCTACCATCCATTTATCACCAATTCTAAAAATGGTGATAGCCTTATTTTTACAAGCTATTCTTTATTGTCACAAATGATGTTGAACACTTTATTAATGATTGTACATCATATCCTATAATTTTCATATATATATATATATATATATATTATATGTATATAATGTTCAATAAAACATATATATATATATAGTATATATATATATGTATATATATATATATATATATATATATATATATATATATATATATATATATATATATATATATATATATATATATATATATATATATATATATATATATATATATATATATATTCTAGATTCAAGAGAGGGATGATGAGATTCACAATTTCTTTATTCTGTCATACATTTCGATTCATAATCTCATCATCAGGAATTCTGATGAAAATCGAATAAATTAACAAAAGGGACTGAACGGGTGAAATTGAATTACTATAAAGTATAAATAATAAAAAAAATATAAAAACTCATTTCAAAATGACAGACTAGAGCACAGTTGCATACACACAAAGCATAAAATCACGTTACGTGTGAACACTGCCATAAGGTTATACAAGAGCACATTAAAAAGAACAGAGAATCATTAAACATTCTGAATAAATTACACCAAAGAAATTGTTTTATAAGAACGCCACATAAAAAAATCACAAGGCGCTAACCTTACAAATGCAAATGACAGAACCATGCTAACACACGAGAAATAGTAGTGACTATGACAGGAACAATGGAACAGAGGCAGTTTGCGACTTTAGCGAGGGAACACGTAGTTTTATATTTAGAGATTCACGTATCAAGTTTTTGTTGGTCTTGTGATTGGCCAATGACTTTAAAAACTTTGCCACAAGACCATTGGATGTTAAGCAGTTCTCCAACAGATTAAGTGGAAGATATTTTTTACATCATTGAATCTTGTGTTTTTCTTATTATGGAATAGATTTATTTTTCTTTCATACAAAAAAAACATTCACATGAACACTGACTTTTATGAGGATGTGATATTTGTATTACGTTAAACTATGCAAATAATATAAAATGAAAATGCATATTTGCATGTAAATATATCAGCCAAGATTTTCTAGGCATCAGGTGATGGAACAGGGAATCTCATACCCATTTCATGACCAGGGACGGTAGAAAAAATTGAAAAATAAAAGAAAGATTTGTTTATCACAAATAGGATAAAGTTAATTGAAGGTGAAATTATGTATAGAATAATAGTATAGTGAAAAAAGAATAACATCAGTTCAGCTGATACAGGAATTTTCATCCGAATAATTATATACTGAATTGAACTAAGGGAGCAAAAACAAAAATGCTCCCAGGATCCCCGTCGAGCATATTAATCAATTTAGTAAATCACCAGTCAGAGGAAAAAAATAAACCCTCCCCCTAACAAAACGAAAAAAAAATTAGTTCCTGATAACGCAGTGTTTAATCGAACGGAATGTGTCCATCTCAGGGAAGGACTTCCCCATTCTAGTTCATTGTTGTGACTGGAACAATGAATGAACAATAAAAAAAAAACACTGACAAATGACCTCGATAGTTTGGGATAAAAGGACAGTGGATGGCGATTCAATAAAGTCGGATATAGAAAAACTTTTCAAAAAAGTCAGTAATGAAGTTCCTTGGTAGCCTTCAGCTGTGTAAATATATATATATATATATATATATATATATATATATATATATATATATATATATATATATATATATATATATATATATATATATATATATATATATATATATATATATATATATATATATATATATATATATATATATATATATATATATATATATATATATATATATATATATATATATATATATATATATATATATATATATATATATATATATATATATATATATATATATATATATAATGTCATATATATATATTAAATGTCAAAAATACTAGACCATGTAATTGAAGTTAACAATTAACAGGAAGGGAGAGAGTTGGAGAGAGTGAAAGAAAGAGTAGAGGGGTGTGAGGGAGGAGAGAGAGAGAGAGAGTGAGTTTGTCAGTTGTCATTCAGAGTTTCCCACCAACAGGTTGGTCAGCTAGTACATTATACAGACACACACACATATAGGCAGCACCGGTTCTTCACCAACCCAGTGCTGCCTGGGAAAACTGATGACAACCAACAAACTCTCTCTCTCTCTCTCTCTCTCTCTCTCTCTCTCTCTCTCTCTCTCTCTCTCTTTCCAGTCTCCTCTAACTCTCTCTCTCCCCTCTCCCTTCCTGTTAAGACAGTTGCTTCAATTACATTGCCCAATATTTTTTACATTTAATATTTCATCCCCTCATTCCTATCCCCATTCCTATTGGACTTGGACTTGGACTTAAAGGGCATCGTGAGTGTCACTATTCTTCTCAGCGACCTTGAAAACTACATTAGACAATAATGTCTGTCATTATTGACATTTCATTTTTACCCCCTCTCACCCCATTCCAGTCAGGGCTGAATTTGGACTTGCAATAGGGCATCGGGAGGGTGACTATTCATCTCAGTGACCTCGAAAACTATGGATTAGATGCTAATATCTTTTGTTTTCGGATATTTTTACTTGTCACCCCCTGCCCACCCCAAACCCCTTTGGTGCCAGTGATGTTTTACCCACACAGTATCTCCTTTTCCCGATAATAAGTCATATGTATACCGAAATGAGGTATGATAAACCAGTAGCATTTATTTATTTACTAAGTCTACAGCCCTCTTTCAGGGAAGCCCTTACCACCCCTACTCCCTTCGTGCCCTTTGGTGCTCTTTGGTGCCAGTGATGCCTTACCCCCACAGTATTCTTTTTCAGGTAGTAAATCATATGTATACAAATTTAGGTTGAAATTGCTCAATGCGTTTCTTAGTTATTGCTGAAACACACACACACATACATACATACATCCATTTCATAAATCCATACATACATACATATATATTATATATCATATATGTATATATATATATATATATATATATATATATATATATATATATATATATATTTACTCAAAAGTAGGAGGAGAGTAGGTGGAATAGGCTTTGTGTTAGGGTTATACTATAACGATGTTATTTATTATAACTGCGGTGTTCGTGTTATGTTATATTAAAAAAAATTATTAGTAAATTTATTTAAATTTGATATATTTTTCTTTTCAGGTAACCCTTAATGGCAAATAATTTACTATAACTGTATATGTAATCTCAAAATAAATGTTATCATCTACTGTCCACCTACTTTTGGTGAAGATTTTTTATTAATAAAAGATAGAAATATTATTAATATTTTTTTATTAGATATCTTAATAATAAGTATAATTAATAGATTTTGCTCTCAACGTCACTGATGTCATAATAAACATACACAACAGGCCAGTGGCTAATTATTTTGAGAGAGAGAGAGAGAGAGAGAGAGAGAGAGAGAGAGAGAGAGAGAGAGAGAGAGAGAGAGTCTTCCACGCACAAGTAATTAATTACATTTATAGGCAAGAGATTAAAATCATAGTTTTGATCAGCTTTGAGCCTTCAGATCTACAGTATATAGAGAGAACTAATTACAAGGGAATTAAGTAGTGTGTCACAGCATATTACTAAAGGCTGAAGTTCCTTTTATTTCCGATCAGTGAACTGCTCTCTGGAGACTTCATTTATTTTTCCTTTATCCAAACAAATATCTTAAATGAAACTCTTCACTTTTATCATATACATCATTCATAGAATGTAGATGAGAAGTCGATATGAATATCAGTATGAAAATTAATTCAACGATTAATCGCGCAAAATTGAGTGAATAAACTTTACACAAGCACTTCTGGCGTTTGTCAAGGAAGATATATATCAGTGTTATTTTGTCAATTATATTTTTTATGTAAATTTATAAAAGATGAAATCTCATTATACTTATAATTCAATCCTGTAATGTTACCATGATATTTGACCAATTGCTTCTTCATTTTCAGTATTTCAGTCTTTGATCATGAACATAGCTGCCATAATTATACAATGAAGGAAAAATTAGCTTCTTTTAAAATGTATATTGAAACTGGAATGTACTTTTAATTTTATATTCTGTAACATTTAGTGCTTGCAACTGCATTTGCTTACTTTTTGTAATCTTGAAATAATGGAATTAACATCACATTTTCCTATAAACGTTTTTAAGCAGTTTTGTAAAGGAACCAATGTCAGAGTGAAACACAAGGAGGAAGTTTTCCTTAAAAATTACTTTGGTGAAATTAAAGAAGAGAGAGAGAGAGAGAGAGAGAGAGAGAGAGAGAGAGAGAGAGAGAGAGAGAGAGAGAGAGAGAGAGAGAGAGGCAAAACCATAATTTTTTTTAGTTATTTTCCAACTCCAGTGATTCCTCGAATTTTCACGTTAAAATTGTCTCTTATCGAAATATTTATGAAATCTGAACTAATGTGACGGTTTCGGGAATCGGATGCAATGAACTTGTGGGAAAAAATCAGAAAACTGGTAAGACAATATTATTATTTACTCGAAATGGACATTTTAAACCAGTTTTGAAATAGAGAATGAGAGAGAAACATTTTGTAAGACTTTCTCTCTCTCTCTCTCTCTCTCTCTCTCTCTCTCTCTCTCTCTCTCTCTCTCTCTCTCTCTCTCTCTCAAAGTGTGCTCAAATTTTCTGTTCTGCGTCAGAAATTAAGTTTAAACCAGAAAACTTCAACTGAAATAAATGAACGAGTTTTACAGGGGCTGATTAAGTTGCTCCCCAAAATGCAAGAACTTATTTTAGTCGTAAGAATCAATTGGTTACTTAGCAACGGATCGAAACCTTTCCGAACCACATTATAGCGAGAAATGCCTGAAAAAGATAATAACTGAAAAGAAACTGACTGAAAGCCAAAGTCGCTGGCATCCGTCATTCCAGGGCATCTAGATTACAGTTTTTTGTTTGCTTATTTTGTGGTGGTTGTTTACACGCTTTGTTATTGTCCTTATGCAAGACCAGAATCTATATTCTACAGTATATTTAAGGCAATATCCAATGGAAGTTTAACATATAAATGCAATATATATTAAAAGCAATATTAGTAAAAGATATATATATATATATATAATATATATATATATATATATATATATATATATATATATATATATATATATATATATATATATATATATGTATGTATATATATAAAAATAATCCCCTTCTATTAATAAATTTAAGCTAAGTGATATATCTTGCTCTTATATATTCAGTTTTCATAGGTAATGCATTAATATAACAAAGGGTGTGAACGTCCCTCACAAAATAAATATACAAAAGATTGTATGTTCCCCTGGGACGAAGGCTGCATGCAATTTTGGCTGCCAGTCAGTTCGTTGCAAGGCAGGCAAAAGTTTCATTGGGCAGTTCAGTCCTTGTATTTTTCCTGTATTTTTTTTCTCTGGTGAAATATTTCTTTTTGTAACATATTGGTAACTAATTATTTTTGTTAAAGAATTGCATAATTCATAATATAAAAATCCTGACATTTCTAAAATAAGTAATTATCATAAAATTATTATTCTCTTTGATTTTTGTAAACCTAGAATAAGAATGAATCTTATTAAGAGTAAGAAAAAAAAACCAATAATTGATTATAAGACAGTTTGCTAAGCGTTCTTGTAGTAATTATTTTCCATTTGGATTTTCCATCGAAAACTGAATCTCCGTTTCACATGGAGGGAAGACTACATTCTTTTCCTTCTAGATTCTAAGACGTTTGAAATCACGACCACTAACTTCATTGGTGATTTGTCACTCTGGTTTTAAAGAACAAAAGTAACGTATGAGTTCCAACTCACAATTTCCGCAAAGGCAAACTTTTTTTTTTTTTTATTTTGTGTTGATTTGATTTTTTGTTTTTGTTTTACATGGATTGAGTTTTTTTATGGATTGAAGAATTTCCTCTGTAAATTGTACTTTACTGCAGGTTTCCTTTCCTGGCGTATACTTATCATATTGGCCATCGTGTACACTTGTCGAATTATACGTCACATTCCATATCAAATGCAGACTGTCATAAAAATCAGGAAATAAAGAAGTCTTTCATTTCTTCCTGAGGGACTTGATGCCTATGGTCCTCCACACATCAACTACGAGCTCCTATGAAATTTATGGGAAGTTTATCGTGAAAAATGTAAAGATGTGACTAATCGTTTTTTTTTCAGCGCAAAGAAATGATAGGAATAAGAATTGAAGGGCAAAGGGTTACAAATACTAGACACCCATTGCTGTCATTGTCGCGGTTGTTTCCATACAATCAAGTAAAAAGGCTTTTCTTTTGGGATTTCAGCTGTGTCTTCATAGCAGGCTTTATAACAACGCATCCTCACATTTCGTAAACTCAATTTGTATATTTTTAAAGTGACTTGCCTCTCCAGTATTGTATTTCACAGAAGAGAGAGAGAGAGAGAGAGAGAGAGAGAGAGAGAGAGAGAGAGAGAGAGAGAGAGAGAAGGGAAGGTATTGGAGAGGTATGTAGGCTATGTGATTATCTAAAGGGCTAACAAGGCGATGGAACAAGGAAAATGTGTATAAAGGTAAAAGTCTTATACAAAACAACTATTTAAAACTCACCGTTCATGTACATAGCGTTCCTGCATTCAAGGGGAATGACGCTATTCCACAATACAAGAAAACACAGGATTAATGATGCAAACGTTTTTTTTCACTTATGCTATGGGAAAATTGCTTAACATTTACTGACATTTATTGAATTAGGAAGCTATTCCTTTCCGCTGCAAATTCAGGAATTCCCGTGAAGCTGCCTCTCTTTCTCATGGGGAAATTTTCTATTTCCAGCCGGATATTTTCTTTGATATTGCTTCACGAGGTTTTCCTCCAATCACAGAGCCAGTCACATCAGGATGTATTGCGCCAATAAAAAGTATATAAAAATATCAAACAAAAACATTCAAGAAAAGGGTTCTTGGTTTTAACTTTCTGGTAATTTCAGAATTCTTCCATTTCAACAATCAGAAATAAAACGTATTTAATCTCTGAATCTTGTGCATTTTATATACTATATACATATATATATATATATATATATATATATATATATATATATATATATATATATATATATATATATATATATATATATATATATATATATATATATATATATATATATATATATATATATTATATATTAAAATAATTTGTATTTTCCATTTCTTATTTTGTCTTTACCGTTCCTGGTCATGAGATGGCCATGAGATTCCGTGTTCCATCATGTGATGCACAGAAAATCTTGGCTGATATATTTACATGCAAATATGGATTTTCATTTTATGGTCCTTGCGTAGTTTAATGCAATACAAACATTACAGCGAGCGGAGTGGCAGTGTCTGGCTTTCGCCTGAAGTCATACGACTCCTGCTTAATATTATTCTATATGAACTACTCCTGGGAGTGCTGCTCGCTTTCTAGTCTAGGTGGAAGGTCTTCCTGGGACCGCGGGTTACTTAAATCGTTGTTGGTAGGACGGCGTATCCAGGTGTCTTGCGTTGCTTTTAGGTCAGGTTTTTCCTTCAGGATACCAAGGGCTTCTGATATCCGTAGCTGTCTCCTGTCTTGATGTTAAAAATGGCGTCACGAGTGATGGTGATTTATGCGTTATCATTATTTTTATTAATCGCATTATAATCATAGTTCTGTTTAGTCAAGAACAATCGCACTGCAAGGTTTTTTTTTAGTATCAAAGGCTTTTTATTATTTTTATTTTTCCCGAATTATAATTGCTTCTGTGACTTTAGGTGCATGGGCTTGCTTCCAATGATTTTCCAGCACTCTTGACCATTTCTTCAGCTATACGACGGTGTTTATGCTTTATTTCTGGAGCTAAATACTTTATTTCTACTCCTTACTGAAACGATGTAAGATCATTCAGATTTTGTCAGGAGTTTCAAAATGACATTTTGAAAGAATTTAATAACACATTCGATTCGTTATTGTTAAAAGAGAGAAATCGTTAAATGCGCTTGACAATAAGTTGTCATGAAACTGAGGGAATCTTTCCGATTTGCTAATGTTAAGAGAGTTTAGATTGAACTCCTGGCAGACATTCAAAATAGCTATCTAAATGTTCCTTCGAGTGCCGTGTCTAAGGTATATAAAGTAAGACTAATTTCTTCTGCTTTTAGTGAAAGGCCCCATTACTGAAAGAAGCTTGACATTATCGCCCGAACAATACTTCAAAACTTCCGAAGTGGTTCTTATCCGGGTGGCCGAAGGGCTCGGGAGGTGAAGAGGAGCTGAAGAGGCTAAGGTTTTCTCACTGCCTTTTATGACGGGACGTCTTTATCGCCGGAGAGTGAAAGGAGAAGAGAGGGCGGCAGAGAGAGAACTCTCACAAACACCACATGGCGCTTGCAAGACAACGGCACCATAAGGTCAGACCTTCACTTCTGAAACGCCGATGCCAGTCTTTGTTTACTCTACGATTAAAAGGTTAAAATAGAGGCATGAATACTCCGCATGGTATTTGCTGTTGTTTTCTGAGGACCTTTTGTTTGTAATTTATAATTTTCTTTTAATGAATAAGAGGTTAGAAAATGACGTTTGCTGACTGTTGCACGGTTATCATAAAGCCATGTGCGCTTATTCGTTACAAACAATAATTATTAACCTATCCCCTAATTTTAGAACAAATTTGCGAACATTGTCAACTAACCCTTCGAAAGTACCAACTGAAACCCTTTTGACAGGGACAACGTTCACTTGTCCCTTAAAACTCATTTCAGTCGCGCAAATCGCCAACCTCATTCGCTTTGAAGTACCAAATGAAATGAGTACTTTAGCAACACCGCAAATAGTTTTTGCTGGCGGTTTCCATAAAACTTTGGAATTAAATGGGAAAAAGTTTAAAAAGGTGTCTGGATGTGGTTGTACCGAACGTTCAGGCAGAGTAACTATACCTGAATGCGCCACAGCATATTCAGCTTTTTATAAAAAGTCTGTCTTTGCCAATATCTCTAATTCCTAGCGTAATATTCTTTTAGATGATTTTCAGTAATGACTCTTTATCCATCTGAAAAAAAGACTGAATAAAACATCATTGATAACTGTTACGAATGTGTAACTATAAAAATATATAATACTTTGAAAAGATTTTTCTGTTATAAGTCGGAACTGTTTAATCATTAGCTTAAGACAAATATGTGAAATCGTATATGGACAATACCACGTCACTATTAGTCGAGCATGAAAGCAGTCTGGGAGATTTCTCCGCCTGTGCTGTCTCCAACACATCCTCCCGTTTAAAGTCGTTTCCTCCGACGCTGCCAAGTTACTTGGCTGTTACTTCATGTTTCCTGTTTATTGGAATCTGCTCCGGAGTGAAGGCGAGATCATGCCATGAAGGCATTCCACCAAGGTCAGGGGTTGGTGCCCAAATCCTTATTTTCCTGGATACATCAGTTTCATTGTCGTCTCCTGTTGCCACAACAGTCATTTCTGCCCCTCAGCCTGTCTATCTGTCACTCACAGTCTACTTACCCGATGTCATTTACCCGTTTTTCCTTCCGAAATTTGTGATGCATCAAAACTGGAAGACAAACTGGAATTCTTAACAGCCATCACGAATTTTACACCAGCAATTTGAAGAACAACCACCATTACACCGCTACAGCCACCTTCCTCCCTCCAGGACCACATTCCATACCCCGAGATAAATGCAATGAATGCGCAAAGTAGAAAATGACATCTACACGAACATCGAACCAAAAGATCTTATTTCCAGAGAGTCAATTTTAATTCAGTGATGTTTATGTAATAAAAATAACTCTTCACTGGACGTGTATTCAAACCCAAAAGTAATAAAAAAGACAAATATTAACATTACTGAAAACTGTTACCTAACGAGATAAACACCCGCTGTAAATACTGAAGGCATAACTCCCTATTTTCCCCTATTTAATGCCCAAGAAAAGTAACTGAAAGCATCAACGTTGAAAAGCAATATAGTAAAAACTCATGTCTATTAGGCCAAATGTCCTTTCAGTTGAAGGTCAGTCCGTGAAATGTCAGTTTTGGCCAAATGCCCGTTTTTGAAGTACCCAGGAACCGTAAATATAAACAACAATGTCATTAAATGTCCATAAGAAGAGAGGAATGAGGTCCCCTGAAAAATATTTCCTTCTCACAAGATCTTTGCTCCGACGATTTAATATTGCCTTTCCTTCTCCCCGCCTGCATTCTTATTCATTCTCTGCCTCTTTCTCAGATTCCCTCGCGTTCCCCATTTCCTCCCTTCCGCAAACACGCTAACGAACACACAAATACTTGCACTTCTTATTAGAGTGGAAAATAAACTTTTGTAATATACAAAAGAAGAAATACGATTATGACTCTGAGTTTCTTTTCCTTCATAAAATACTGAATCTGTTTTAAAAAAAAATTATACAAGAATATGAAACGAACCAGGACTCAGAAAGGACAGGGGCTGTTTCGAGATATCTGTTTTCCATTTCTTTGAAAACATTTCAATAAAAAAAGGCTAACTATCAAATCCCTCCCAACGCACAATTTTCACAGCCTATTTTGTAAATGAAATTTAGTCTTCTCTGTAAATTGCTACAAAAACCCATTTCTACAAAGAAAACCTTAAGAAAAAGGTGCATAAAGTATATATATACAGTTTCTAAACCAAAGGTAAAATAAATATAATTAAAACCCCGCATACATTAAGTGAATATAGGAAATGGGAGCCAGGTCGACTCATTGAGAGACCAACACGTGAAATATGAAAGTTGGAATTCCGATTTGATTGTTTTTCCCCAGAAGGCGGAATGTCCTTGAAGCTGAATGCAAGACGGTCTTCTTCGAAAATGAGGGCTGAACGCCAGAGGAAAATTTGAAGCCAAGGAAAAAAAGCCAAATAAGATGGAAATGAAAGAAACGTTCGGGATTTCGTCTCAAAAATATCACTAATTTGAGTTTCTTATTTATGGAAAGAAACATTTCTTTTACAGGTTTAGATTGATACTTTAGCAGTTATTGTTGTTGGTCTTTCTCTTATTATTATTATTATTATTATTATTATTATTATTATTATTATTATTATTATTATTATTATTATTATTATTATTATTTTTTTTTTTTTGTCTATCACAGTCATCCTATTCGACTGGGTGGTTTTTATAGTGTGGGGTTCCAGGTTGCATCCTGCCTCCTTAGGAGTCCATCACTTTTCTCACTATGTGCGCTGTTTCTAGTAGCACACTTTTCTGCATGAGTCCTGGAGCTACTTCGGCATCTAGTTTTTCCAGGTTCCTTTTCAGGGATCTTGGGATCGTGCCTAGTGTTCCAATGATTATGGGTACAATTTCCACTGGCATATCCCATATCCTTCTTATTTCGATTTTCAGGTCTTGATACTTATAATTTTTTTCTCTTTCTTTCTCATCTACTCTGGTGTTCCATGGTATTGCGACATCAATGAGTGATACTTTCTTCTTGATTTTGTCAATCAACGTCACGTCTGGTCTATTGGCACGTATCACCCCATCTGTTCTGATACCATAGTCTCAGAGGATCTTTGCCTGATCGTTTTCTATCACTCCCTCAGGTTGGTGTTCGTACCACTTATTACTGCAAGCTAGCTGGTGCTTCTTGCACAGGCTCCAGTGGAGGGCTTTTGCTACTGAATCATGCCTCTTTTTGTGCTGGTTCTGTGCAAGCGCCGGACATTCGCTTGCTATGTGGTTTATGGTCTCGTCTTTCATATTGCACTTCCTGCATATGGGTGAGATGTTAATTCCATCTATTGTTCTTTGGACATATCTGGTTCTTAGGGCCTGATCTTGTGCCGCTGTTAGCATTCCTTCTGTTTCCTTCTTGAGTTCTCCTCTGTGTAGCCATTGCCATGTTTCATCACTGGCCAGTTCTTTAGTCTGTCTCATGTACTTCCTGTCCGTGCATTGGTTTGTTGTGCCATTCCTCTGTTCTGTTTTTCATTCTCCTGTCTCTGTATATTTCTGGGTCTTCGTCTGTTATTATTATTATTATTATTATTATTATTATTATTATTATTATTATTATTATTATTATTATTATTATTATTATTATTATTATCTGATGTTAGTAGTGGTAATGTAGCAGTAATAAAATGACTGCTATAAAATACTAGGATTAACAAGTCTTATAGTTGCCCGATTTTTGTGAATATATTTAAGCGTTCGTTCTTATTATGGATAATGATAGCCTATCTAAATATTTTCAGATTTTAGATAATTAATACAATAGGAACAAAAGATATAAGAAATTATTTTTTAAAAGTAGAAAAAGGGGAAATAATAAAAATATTGAGAAATAAAGACAATTTAAAAAAAAAAAAAAAAATAATTAACCTGTATTTGTTCAACTGTCTGTGAAATGTTTCCCAGGCCTCCAGAAAGAAAATACTGTTTTAAAATGCCTCTACCTTTTTATATGTATTATCAGATACTTATGGCCCTGAATCTTCTATTTTATTAATCAGTTTAGCCTCTATAACACAGAGAATGGAAGAGAGAAGCAGTGGAAACAGAGAAATACAGAAGGACAGGCCAGAAAACGCCATTTTGCGGAAAACAAATACTGTGGTAAAGCCACATCGACAGCATATAAATGACCTCTCTCTCTCTCTCTCTCTCTCTCTCTCTCTCTCTCTCTCTCTATATCTATATATATATATATATATATATATATATATATATATATATATATATATATATATATATATATATATATATATATATATATATATATATATATATATATATATATATATATATATATATATATATACATATATATATAATATAAGCAAACGTCCTATGGTGTTAATATATCATATATCCTATATATATAAATAATATATTTTTATATATGTTACAAAAGACTGGAATTTTTAGTTGATAACGATAAGTTTCGTCCCGTGAAAACCAACAAAGGACAAGAACTCAGGACTACAGTGGACGCTTCTCTTCTCTCCATCATACCACAGTACGACGAACTTATTATCAACTAAAAGCTCACCCACCGGTAACATATACTGAAAATATATTGTCTCAAAGGTAATAAATGGACTATTTAAAGAAAAGACAAAAATTATATATTATAAATAAATATATATATATATAAAATAAAGCATATAATTAAAATATATAATATATATATATATACGAGTCAGATAACTAAACTGTATTCCCTAAACCACTTGATTATTAATATCCTCCCCTTTGGAAATACCCAAAATAAATATACTACCAAACACAGAAGAAGAGGAGGAATAAAAAAAAAAAGAGTCTACTGATATGAAGGAACAATTAATGAATTTATTTTATTTTCTGAAACTCAAGTCCACAAACCATCTGTCAAAAGAATTAAACATGCAGAAAACTCCCAAAAATATATGAAATTTTTCCCACAATAATGTCAATGGCCCGGTGTGCAGATATCAAACGAAACAGTAAATTATAAAAGAAATGAATATTCATATTAAATCTCGACCTCCAGTTCAAAATTTTCTTAATGATTAAAAGACATTTCTGCCAATTTTCCCCATTTGGAACTACATCATTTATTTTCTAAAGCCTGGACCTTTGTTTACTCCGAAGCAGTGGGTGGCTGTTTCGTGCAGTTCACATTACGTTAATGAACGAATCAAAAACTCACCTTTAGAATTTTGACAATCAGATCAAAGTCCTTATAATACGAATATATCATAACGCTCCGAATGATCATCTGATAATAATAATAATTGAGATGGAGAGCTGAGGAATCAACTATTTGCTGAATCAAAGAGAAACTTAAATAAATTTTTCAAATTAAGCTCTGTCAGTTCCATCTTGCTTTCAAAGCATTGAAGTATGAATATATATATATATATATATATATATATATATATATATATATATATATATATATATATATATATATATATATATATATATATATATATATATATATATATATATATATATATATATATATATAAGCAGGCTATTCCCCCAAACCACTTGGTATTAAAATCCTCCTCTTTGGGGTTTAAATAACCTACCAGACAGAAGAAGAGGAGGAATAAAAAGAAAAGAGGGCGATATGATGGCAACAATTAACGAGGTTTATTTTGTGTATGTTAAAAACGCAACATGAAACTCCCCCTCCCCCCCTAACCGCAGAATTCGCCGAATTTTCCCTCCTTTCCTGTCAGTGGCCTGATGTCCATTTTTCACGGACAAGTATATTCCATTTCCACTGGATTAAAGGATGCAAATCACGACCTCCATTGCAAAATTTTCCCGGAAATGCCGAGACCGCCCTCAAACCCATCATCCTTCCTTCCGGGGAACGAAAGGAATGCAATTAAGGATTCCGAATTCCTCATTTATCCTCTCGGTGACGCAGGGGTGGCCGTGAGTGAGGTTTCATTTTCTGTAATTCACTTATGAAGAGCATTTTTCTAATTTTCAAATCAGTTCCTTTTACTTAATAATAATAATAATAATAATAATAATAATAATAATAATAATAATAATAATAATAGTAAGAAGAAGAAGAAGAAGACCTTCTCTTAAACAAGTCCTATTAAAAAGAATGGCTGCATCATTCGAGTTAACATTATATTGAGTCTCATCTATTTTCCTTATAATTCTTTTCTTTTCTACGCTAACATATGACAATAATTGGCCATTGCTCACACACTTTGGTAAAGAGAACTGCATCAGCAGTGTGATCACAGCAGTTTTTGTTCTCTGTGCAAGAGAAGGTGGTGAAATACAGGGAGATCATTCGTAGAATTTAACAGCAGGTTTCCGGCAGATGGATTTCGGCGTCGTCCTTCAGCTTTTGCTTCCCGTTTTTCAGTTTTCTGGAAAAGAAAACTATTGAGATGGCCATTATTCTGTCCGTCCGCACTTTTTCTGTCCGCCCTCAGATCTTAAAAACTACTGGGGCTAGAGGGCTGCAAGTTGGTATGTTGATCACCCACTCACCAATCATCAAACATAACAAATTGCAACCCTCTAGCCTCAGTAGTTTTTATTTTTTATTGTGCCTGGCAATTCTATAAGAGCCAAGAACACAGGCCACCACCGGGCCGTGGCTGAAAGTTTCATGGGCTGCGGCTGAGAGTTTCATGCAGCATTATACGTTGCGCTGAAAACTCGATTGCGTCGAAGAAACTTTGGTGCATTATTTACTTGTTTCTTTCATCACCAACGTTCCGACCTCCCCGATGGTCACCTTCGACACGGGTGAGACGAGTTTGGGGAGGGGGAGAAGGGTTGTTGTTATTCTTTTTGCTGTTGATGTCGTTCAACTGGTTCTATACTTGCTCAGGCTCTTGCTCACAGAGCAGCCCGTACGAGTCTCCTTCTCTGCAAGAAAGGAGGCTAAATGAATAATAGGCTGATGACTTTTATAGCAACATGCACTACCACATCAACATACATCGTAAAAAGGTGCACATTTCTAAGGCACTCTACACATCCATCCACACATCAAAGGGGAAATTGCGCCCAATAACAAATGTTACTTTTGTGAATTTGTTTATGTGCAGTGAAGCTTTATTACTTGGAAGAACTCAGTCATGGAATCCTTGTGGCAAATCCAATACACTCGTTCTCAATAACAATGATGGAAACTACCCAAAGAATATCACTTTTTTCTCTCGTTTTAACTCTCTTGATTACATTGTGTCACCCGTATAGTACATTAGGTAATGCTGTTCTTGTGTACTCGGCTAAATTTGCACTGTGACGTTGAAACTATAATGATTTCTTCTAATTTTGCTCAAAAAAGTTTCATCCATAATATTCTGTGGAATATTTCATTTTTATTCACAGAAGTAAGAATGGCGCCTGCTATGCGATTTTCACCGTTCATAATGACACATCATTCCGCCACTCACTTACAAATACAATGAGGTGGTTTTTGAATGCAACTTTTGGTGTTCAGTGATCAGTTCTGCTCATCACTTCCAATTAGCCTTTCTTGACCCTTCATCCATTTGGTGTATTACCATCATGTATAAAGACTACAGCGATATTATGGCTGCTTCACCTCTCTCTCTGCACTCATTGAAGCAAAGAAGCTCTCTCTCTCTCTTATTGTAGACTATCTTTCTCATATCTCAAAATCTCTGATGAAAGCCAACAACTAAGTCTCTGTAACAACACGCTAAAGATTCATTTTCTTTGTTGAAAGAAGTAACCAATCTGATTGAACGACATATATGAAACTGGATTAAAAAAATATTGGCAAAATATCCACCTTTGAGTTTCACCCCATTTGTAAAGGGTATTGACGTGCTGTCAGAAAGTTTTTCGATATGGTATAAATGAATGAATAAAACAGGAAAAGGAAAGAAAAGTAAAATGCTCGTCCTTCAGTAAGAAAAGGCCGTGAGTTTTATTGAAGAAAGAGAGTAACAAACAAACAAATGGGTGTTGTAAGAACCGGTAACGACATTAAATATGAAGAATTATCGTAAAGGACTTCAGGTTGCATATCATAAAAACTGAAAAAGTAGGTTACTCAGAGAGACAGGAGGAAGACCTCTAGTTTATGCTTTCCCTGTAACACTGGCGTTCGAAAACTAATCAACTTTCTTTTGGGAGGAGAAGAGCACAAAGAATAATGCTCGCAGTGCTGTAGGCTGAGACTGTTCCTTAAACCGACATTGTAAAGCAAAATTCACTCTTTCTTTTCAAGGTTAGCCTTGGTTTTATTGGAATCATTATGGTGAAAGTTACTGATTCTTTTCAGGCTAAGATTTATCTGCCGTGATTGTGAGAGGCCATGTTTGCTAGTTCTGCCTTTTTCTCCAACACAATGCAAAAATTTGCAAAAATAGCTCATAATGTAAGTCTTCTAAACAGTGAGAAGATCCAATTTTGAAACTGACCTGTGTCAAGAGCAGTTTAATCATTATCTTTTGTCACCTCGCTGCTATTCAGAAAGTTGAATTCCCTGGCTCATTCAGCATAAAAATGCCCTCTTGATGGTAGTGATATTATATCTAATACAGCTAGCAAGGAGCATTTCCAACTTTATTTGGATGAGTAAGATCATATGGTGGTCTATTCGCAAGATCTTTCCCCTTGTGGTATATTGAGGTGGCTTTCCATGGCCAGTAAAGGTTTCGGGACACTGCTGAAGAGATGGAAATAAGTGATGGCTCTTCATTACATTTTTTAGGAAGTTCTTGTCACCTTCTTTGCAAGCCTTGACAGTTTCTATTCAACAAATGTCTCTCGGTGATCCTCATCACATAAACAGATAAGTAGCTATAATTCTATATAAGCAATTGTCTACTTAATCTTAACCAGCTAAATTAGTCTTCCATAAGAGAATCTTGGACTATAAGTAAGCTTCCAAATATCCGGCTGAGTGAATAATCCCAGGATGATAATGCACAAGTTCAAATAGAGCTTTTTTTGTATTCAAACGCTTAATGGGCTTCGGCTAAGTTCAACAACGCTCTCTCTCTCTCTCTCTCTCTCTCTCTCTCTCTCTCTCTTGTTTTTACATCAGCTGTAAATCTGGCTTCGAAAGCTTAAGTGTTTGAGCTTCGTTTTCCCTAAAGTCAATTTGCTTTTCAACAGAACGTTCTCCTGTGAAACTTAACTTTTGTTTCCATGGCGATGCAGTAACAATAGTCTACTAGTATAAAAACATTATTTTGACATACAGGAGGGTAATTAAATGTTATGACACTAGCTTAATTAATGACATAATCGGGGGACTTAGTGGAAGTTGTAACTTTAACGCTATTTATAAAGACTGTTGTAGAATTTTATGCACTTTCCGTTTTAGCAGTTAATTTACGCGACTCTGTTACTGCAACGAATTATGGCTATAAAGGATAAAGTTTGAAAGGGACTACCAATAATAATCAGGTTTCATTAAATTATGTTTCTATGTTATAGATGTCGATGCCATCCACTGTAGATCCACCGAATATGGATAGAATTCTATCTTTTCTCTACGTTCGAAGTCCATCCGCCCATTTCGCCGAAGACAGAACAACGGATGCGACGCTGCAATCTGTAAGCTCTCCTGCAGCATGGAAAAAAATCCCATGATATTTTTGTCAAGTGTAACTGACCACAAGCGGAGGGCTTCACCTGTCAAAGTTGACACTGAAAATATGATCAGGTGACGATGGAGGCTGTTGCTTGTTCTGGTCATAAGTCTGGGTGATCTCCTCAATGGTCTATAATCGTTGTCATCGATGACTAGAGTGTGTGTGTGTGTGTGTATAAAAATATTGTTGAAGGTAACGCCTCATAGGTTCAGTATAAAATTCCCACATCGTGCCTTTTATTTCATAAATTCCAGCAAAATAATGTAAAAAAAAATCGTCGCAATTGTTTCCTCTCCTCCAGTTTCAGAAAATAGCACTGAAGGGGAAACCGCTCTCAAGGGAATGGCCCAGTGGTTTGTTTTCCAGAGAAATGTCACACCTTTTACCAACTTTGACCCTCCTTTTTGACAGCATTCTTCGTTTCTTATTCTGCAGGATGTTTCTTAAATTTATGCACACTTTTACTTACACTAGTTAAATTGTTTCTTTTATCACTAAAGATTTCGGTTTATCTGTTTCTTGGGTGGTGGATGGTGGGGGGGATGGGGAATGCAATCATGTATATACCGATAACTCTTTTTCAATTCACACTTCCTTTATCAGTAATCAAATTTAAGTCGAGTACATAATTTTTCTGTTTTTGCAAAATATTTCTTTATATTTTTTTATGCCCTCCTCAAGACAGACAATTTTTATTTTTTTTTTTTATTTTTGAGCAGTTGAAGATAAGTTCTTATGATAGTATCGCATCATATTACGAAATGACATTATTAATGCTTGGTATCTACGGAATCCAGGCTGGACTCAGGACTAATTTGGACAATGCAAGTTCGTTTTTTTTTCCTTATAAAACTGCCGTTATTTATCGTAACACTTTTTTCTTTATGCTACATAGAGGAAGTTTATGGGGAAAAAATATTTTCATAAAGGTCAGAAAACATCCCTCTGTAATGAAAGTATTATCTATATTAATTTTGTGTGCTTGTTTATTAATCTATATTTGTCCAAAGAATTTTATTTGCACTGTCTTTTATCTCTTTATCGTTGACTTAATAGCCGGCATTTTCTGCTCCTTTCTTTTCTTATTTTCGGGGGCGAGGAATATCACCTGTTCCGTGATGATATCTGATGAATCTTCATCTGAAGGTAAACAGACAACACTCATCTGAAAGTTACTCGTGAATGTCACCTTCAGGAAGCTATTAAGGCCTAGTTTTGAGCCTGGCAGGCCTCTTCCGAATAAAAACAAACGAAGTTACAGTATCAAAGAGTACCACGCTGACAGATTTTATCGTATACATACACGCAGAGAACAATACCACAAGATAAAATAGGAATATTTTCCTCTTTATTTGAAGAGAATTAACAGAGGGCAATGGTGTCTTTCTTAGGGTGGGAAGTTCCTGACATTAATTGAAGATTTCATGCAGATGAGTTCTCTGATATTAATTGCTCCTTGCTAGCTGTATTAGATATAATATCACTACCATCAAGAGGGCATTTTTATGCTAAATGAGCCAGGGAATTCAGCTTTGTGAATAGCAGCGAGGTGACAAAAGATAATGATTAAACCGCTCTTGACACAGGTCAGTTTCAAAATTGGATCTTCTCACTGTTTAGAAGACCGTAACAAAATTAGTCTTTGATACTTGAAAGATAAGCGAAACTTATTTGTTGGGAAATTCATGATTTTGCATTCGTAAATAGAAAGGAAAGAATCTAACTCACAATCAACAAGAAAGTCTACAAAAGAAAAGAAATGCCGAAACCTTCTTTCGAGTTTGATGGTCTGGGTTCTTTCTCCAACCTCTTCAGCGCTAACGAAGAAGGAAACGGAGAGGGAGGTTCCTCAATTGTCACTCATCGGCTGTTCCCTTCTTCTTGGCATAATTTGACTGTTTGTTGGTATCTGTCCGCCTTCTTATTCTGTTTTTATGGTATATTTTTTTTATTGTATTTTCTTCTTCTACTCTGAAAGTTGTGCCTTGTATTTTTCTTTCAAGATCATTTCAAATTCTCTTTTACTAAGTTTTAAAATTTGTAAATCCATTCAAGTGCAACTGCTTTTTTAAGTGCAATTGATTTTCAGATTCTAATATCATCTTTTGTAGATGTTCATTATTAACACAATACATACTGTTGTAAATATTAGATGTCCTGATGATGTGACCACTGGTCAAGAAACGTCGACTAGGACTAATAATAAATGTATAGACGGAATCTCTGAGTGTTCCTGTAGCCCTCTCTCCCTACTAAATATACAATATATATATATATATATATATATATATATATATATATATATATATATATATATATATATATATATATATATATATATATATATATATATAATATATATATATATATATATATATATATATATATATATATATATATATATATATATATATATATATATATATATATGTATTTGTAAAAATGCCTTTTAGTATACCTGTGACCATGAAATATGAAAGCGTAATCTCCAGGGCGCATTCACATAAGAACTTAAAATAACCACACAGAAACGCAATTATTATTCGTAAATGTAAACCAAAAGCACAAACATCCTGATCGACAGTCTCCTTTGCACGCGAGAAAAGCGGAAATGCCTTGTTGCGATTGAAGTTCTGCAGCTGCTGCTTCATAGAAGACAAAGCGACGACTGGCACTATACTCCTTGAACAATACACTGTCTCTCTCAGCTTTCAGCTGCAGTGGAAGAGTGAATTGCCGTATTATGATTTTGTTCTGTTCCCTGAGAAGAATGGGAGTGTTCACTCTAAGACTGAGTTAGAAGTGGAGAGATAGATAGGTAATAACAAATGCGAAATTGTGATTAAAGAAGACCTGCCTGAGGGAATTTTGAAAGGCTTCTGGGATTTTTCTCATTAATAATGTCAGAATTTCTGAAAGGGATTGCGAGGGGCTTCAGTAGATCAAGGATATGCGTTATGATTTCTTCGTTTAGTGTTTGAGCTACCAACAGGTCAAACTCATCTGGGTCATGTATTTTTTGTTGTTCACTGATCGCGACGTCAAACAGCTAATGACTGTTACAGTCGCAATAGCAACTTTCAGTTTTGGTTACGATTAAAACTACAAGGCATTTTGAGAGAGCACTCATTCACCACAGAACGAAGAATGCAGTTACTTGAAATGAAACTACTTTTCTGAGGCACATTATACAATAAGATGAAGATTTTTCTTTACAGATAATTTCGAAAATATCTTAAAATGTTCCAGCCCTCGCGGTTCTAGGATAAGAAGAATGTAATCAACTTATAATTCCCTTGGCTGTGACTTACTCCCGATGTATAGTGAACTGAATACTATACGAAATTTATGGCTAAATATTTATGAATGCAAAATATGTCGTGGTATATGGGACAGTCGTTCATAATTAGTTACATGTAACAAACTTACCAATAAGTTACCATGCTGGAGGTTGGTTGATGGTGAATCTAAAAAAACCTAGATTCGACAGGCGTATGTACAGAAGAGTCGATATCAATCTATATATAACCCTCTGGTGGCTCAGTGATCATAGTCACAGTAATCTCGTTGATTACCAACCAGGCGGAAGCTCAGACCCCATTAGTGACGAAGCACCTTTCATTTATAACTCCTTTTGGGTGCAAGTTATTCTGATGTATACTGAACTGGATATTAAAAACGAAATTTGGGTCTTAATATTTGTGAATATATATATATATATATATATATATATATATATATATATATATATATATATATATATATATATATATATATATATATATATATATATATATATATATATATATATATATATATATATATATATATATATATATATATTAGCAACAAGAAGAAAAAGTAGCACAATTTATTGCCCTGTTGCATTGTCTCTAAAAATATCAGTAGAAATGGCAATGACCCATTATCCAAAGTTTCAGACTTGTTTTTAGGTCGACCTTTAGCTCATACTGTCGTAAACTAATCGCTTTTTGACGTTAAATTCTTGATTTGTCTCTCATTTTCCGGATGTAGCCAAGAAGGGATTCTCCCTTGGACGTTGCAAACGTAAAGTTAACCAAAGAAAGTGATAAATGCAGAAAGATAAAGGAACGAGGCTTTCCCTGACTCTTCAAGAGAAAATCCTTGGAGAGAGAAGAGTGAAGAATACACTCTTAAGTATATCAAATTTGCTAGGCAAATGTTATCGTACCGACCATAGTTATGCTTGCTGGATCTACCAGATATTTTTGTTATGTTGAGGAAATAAGTCTACTCATAATACTTGTAAGATTTATCTGGCTTCCCGTGTGGAACCAGCTCCCGGGTGCAAAGCGATGTCATGATATACCGCCTTCCATTCCTGTATTCATTCTGAGATGGCGGAGAGAAAGGGCTCGGGAGGGAGGAAGGGAGGGGGGTTGGTCTAGGGATCTCATCCCCTAAAGAATTCCCAGGTGATGCAGGTAAGGATGGATTAAAGGTGAGAGAACAATTCGTATCACAAATGTAAATAATGCTTTGTATTGTCTCAGCTTTCATTGCACCTTTCTTCTTAAAGTTGGCTTTCTTGGATATTTCCTTTTATTTAGAATGTGGAATATGTAACTCTCTTAACGAGCATGTTAATCGTTATCGTAAGCAATACATTCAATGAATCTGGAAACAGGTATTACGTCAGACTGCACACTCACCTATGTATGTATATATATATATATTACACCTACAGATTCAACATTTCTTTTAGAAATGCTATATACGTGTTTTTGGTCTATAAAGCGTGGTAACTGCAAAAAATTAATTTTCTCTCTCTCTCTCTCTCTCTCTCTCTCTCTCTCTCTCTCTCTCTCTCTCTCTCTCTCTCTCTCTCTGGTACTAGCACTCAACCCATTCTCTCTCTGAACTAAACCATCCTCAAAATGGATACTCTAAGGAAACACAATCTTTCCTATATAAATAGATTTATTATCAAACAAACCCAACAAGTAATGAATTAACAAATATATATTAAAATGCATAATGAATGAATTATCAAGTCAGAATGGTCTAATTCAAGATTTAACCTTATCTGGCTAAATGCCTTTTCACTCAAAACTCCCACTTTCCATCTTTCAGACTTGCTTTCATCTTAGACACTATACGTCTAGTCTTAAAGTCAACCACATTGAAACAACCACTAACTGCAAAGATTGCAGTGTTCTTTCTCACTATCACCACAGCACCCCACAGACATCTGTCGAAAATCAAACAAATAGTAATCTCCCACAAATACAGTATACAAGCATACATAATAATGGAAATCTAAAATGTATGGTTAACCAATGTCAAATCAGAACTCAATAAAATAGAATATTAAAGTGACATAAATGACTATGTCCATTCTCCCCAGTTCATAAGTGTATTGGATATGGTAAATTCACGAGTTCATCCACACAGAAAAAAAAAAAAAAGAAGTCTGGATTTACCTTAACTGCCATTTTTCTAAGAGATTGGAAAAACACAAAGCCACGTCTGGGGATATCGCTGTATATATATTTAGTTAATAATCAATCAGACCTAACTTTTGGGCACAATTAACACAATCTCCATTTTTCTAACGCACGAACTTATGTACTTGCATACCAACTCCGGTCGGTTGCCTCACATATTCAATATTGTTGTGTTCATCGAGCCAAAACAGCTGAATTTGAACTATCTGCTGACTGCAGTGATTTTGCAACTGTTGGGCCGTCCTATTCCACTTTGTAGCACCTCTTTTCGACTCATCACACTATGACTGAATATGCACAAAATTTAAAATGAAACACATTTCTTATATATATATATATATGATATATATATATATATATATATATATATATATATATATATATATATATATATATATATATATATATATATATATATATATATATATATATATATATATAATTAATTTTATCTCATCACAGGATTTTATATGCAAAACATTAAGCTACAAATGTCGTTTAATAAATTCGATACCTTGGGAATATCCTAATTAAAAACATAATGCACTGGAAAAGAAGCTCCTCTTAACCAAAGATACCTGGACATCCTACATTAACATCGCATGAAATCGCAGCCTCAGACACGACAGTGACTCATGAAATTTTCAAATGCAAATCATTTTCCTTTTTTTATATCTCCAAACTCTTTGAACTGGTCCTATTTCGAAGGGTGGACTTTTCATCCCACATCCAGGAAGTTGTCCCAGACACGAGTCTTTTGCTGCGATGTGCTTTTGGAGACAGCGAGCACATACACTTTCGCTTTGTTGTTACAACACGGAGGAAAACATTAGTAGACATAGATGTAGACGAACGATTTCAGTTGTATTTCCAACTGATTAAATGCTAGCTTAGCAGGCATGGATTGCATAATTATTATACAAGTGAAAATCTAAAATGTTGAACATGACAGAAGGAAAGCAATCGTCTTACTGATGAAGAATGTTTCAAATGTGGATTATTAGCGTTCTATTTAATTATGTCATATTGATACGAAAGAATTGGAGGAAACATTTTGCTGAAGCACTCCTGGTGTGTCTGATATCACAGGTATAACATTAAATGAAGCCATCTTACTGTAAAGTGAATCGAGTTCACTCACAGACATTTTTTTATTCGGTCTTTTGGAAGCTCCTTTTTAGTTTTCTGTAAAAGAGAACTATTGTGCCGGCTTTGTCTGTCCGTCCGCACTTTTTCTGTTCGCCCTCAGATCTTAAAACCTACAGGCTAGAGGGGCTTAAATTGGTAAGTTGATCATCCACCCTCCAGTCATCAAACATACCAAATTGCAGCCCTCTAACCTCAATAGTTTTGTTTTTATTTAAGGTTAAAGTTAGCCATAATCGTTGAACGATATAGAATTGGAAGAAACCACCGGGCAGTGGTTAGTCTCATGGGTCGCGGCTCATACAGCATTATATTTATATTTTCGATGGTCTTGATTATATGTTGAGCAGCTGCACATTTATTTGCCCCGAAGAAACTTGGGCGCATTTTTTCTTGTTATGAAATGGTTATTACCTTGGGGACCATATCAAAGGCGGAGTCTTTCTTTAAGATTTCGGGAGATTTATGGTAGCTTGCAATGAGGAGCTTTTTAATGGACTCAAGGTTCACAAAAGGCTTTCAGGTACATAAACACTGGTTTTTTATCTGTCATTGAAACTTTATTAGATCTATGGAGAGGTTGGCATTCATGTCAAATATTTTTTTATCATCTTATAAAAATTTAAGAGGCATTTTAGTTCCTATTTAAAGGTGTCTTTACCATAATTATTCTAGTCAAGGTTTTAATGTCTTCTAAATAATAATTTCGAAACTGCCTATGATTCATAATCCATTATTGTTCCATTACCAACCATCAATTAATAATAATAACTGATATAAAGCGTATAATTATTTCACTTCCAGTTATTGTGAAATGAGTAAGGAAACAGATACACACTGAGAATAAACATTTTGTAATTACAGACAGTATAAAACGTTTCATTATTTATTCTTCCTGATGACTTGTGACCTGTGTTTTAGTCTTCAACGTTCATTTGTCAGTGGAGTTCGCTGCCATGTAATTTAGCTTCTCTTATTATCATTATTGGCGCCATTTAGATGTTTTGTGCCTCTTAAGTGAGATACTTTTTCTCCTTAAGGTCTCTTTTGCAGGTATTAACAAGGAAAAGTAGGTCACCAATTTTCTGATGTTTCAGTAATTTCCCAACGGGGTTATCTCATTAATCGTAGAAACTCTTTTGGCAATAATATTGCAGCCTGTTTCTGAAAAGCAGTTTGCATAATTGCATTCTTCTCTGGGAATACAAGAAGGACTATGGAATTATTAAAGTCAAACTGATAATAGTTTAGCACAGGTAGCTGAAATTAGTTTAATTTTGTACTTGTTTATTTATTTACCAAGCGTAATTTGTTTATCGTACATAGCAGTGGGTTTATTGTAATGTCGAGTAAAATTCTGCTACAAAATTCTGTTACAAACTTCTGAAATTTCTGGGAATTTTGTTCAGTTATGTGAACTGCCTCAGGTGCGTAGAGTGATTTTCTGATATTTACTTAGTGCTTCCATTCTGTAATGAATTTGTTATCATAGTAAGTGTGGTATTTTTCAGGATTATATGGACTGTATACATGCTCTTATATTGGAATAATTCTATCAATACTGACTCCCTTATTTATTAAAATCTAGTGGCTATTAAATGGGTCTTTTTATTGACGGCGATGCCAGCTTATAGTATTAATTACTGTAAATCAATCAGTCGCTTAAGTCACAACGTTCCCATTTCAAAAGATTTCTTGAGCTTTCGTTGAAAAGGTCACCAAAAGAAATTGAGTTGGTTTCTCCATACAAAGGAAAAGGGTTTCTGTCGATCCTCGCCCTCGACTGGATGCTGCATTTCAATGACGGTTTTATCACCAGGCACAGGGCTCGGTGCTGACAATGGATGTGTCACAAGTGATAGTGTATGCCTTGTTTCAATTAGAGAGAGAGAGTGAGTGGGGTAGGACAGAGGAGGTTAAAAAAAAGTATTATATAATCAGCAGGATATATTCTCTCCGAGAGAGAGAGAGAGAGAGAGAGAGAGAGAGAGAGAGAGAGAGAGAGAGAGAGAGAGAGAGATGGCAGAGTTTATTTTTAACTTTTGAGTTAGAGAGAATATAGAATGCACCTAATGACTTTAGAATTATACAGAGAAGAGACAGCAAGAGAGCTTGCAAAGAAACCATTTCCTTTCATTCATTTTGCAGAATGTGCAGATGAACTGAAGAATAAGTAAATTTGGCATTTCTTTTATTTCACGATAAGTCCCAGAAACATTTCTTACTTTCCAAGATTTCTTTCATGTACAAACAACGTTTTCGTAGGCATGAAATCCTGTCAACTTTTATCACAATTACCAATTAATGATTATGTTCGAATGCATAGAGGTTTGGGAGGATATTATAAATAGTTTTAAAGTCATTAGGTACATTCTATGGTGCGGGGCTTTTAGAGTACCCTAACTTTAATTAATATAAAGCAGCTACACATCAAAGGTTTGTTAATGGAACCCTTTCAAGGCAGGATCTGCAGACCTGGATAAGAACTCGACTTAGTGTTAGAAAAACCCTGGTCTATGTGAAGCGATTCTTTCTCGCGGCATTTTCCTCGTAAATAGTCACCGCGCCTGGCCAAGAAAGTTGACCCTAATCTTACCCCTCCTCCTGTTGGCGCTCTCTTACAGAAATGATAAGTGTCTTGTAAAGATAACAGTTCTTTATCGCAGGATTACTATTAGTGAAATTGTCAGCAAAATCATATTCTTAATGCGAATGGTGAGAGACGATTCTCACGTTTTACAAAACACGCTCTTCTCTATGAAATGTTCTTGTACATTGTAAAGCCGCCGATAATATGTCAGTACCGGCAAGGTAAAAGAAGGAATAAAATGTCTTGCGACTCGCTGCCAAATAGCTGTAAAAATCTGAAACCATTTCAAATGCCCTGAAAAGTAAAAAAAAATATATATATATATATATATATATATATATATATATATATATATATATATATATATATATATATATATATATATATATATATATATATATATTTCATTCACACATCAAAAATAGTATTTCAGGAGGAAAGCCAGAATGAAAGATTTTTCATCCTGAAGCTGCATGAAAGACTTGTGGATGATGAGAGAAATCTCCGAAATAACAGGATGTTGGGAAGTCGCTTGCATCAAGAACCTCTGATGAAAAAAGCCCGATTCCCTTCGTGGCTTGATAAAAGCATTGAAGTGGCTAAGGGCTTACTAGATGAAAGAACTTCTTGTAAAGCCTTGAATAACCTGCACTGATGATCAAAAGCCATCTTGCAGTTCTGACGCATTAACTCTGAAAGAAGTTTGAAATCCTCTGTTGTTGATCCTCTGAATGATTTCTCAGGTGCCCAGGTGAGCAAGTACTCACTTTGCATCTTAGATGAACTGAAAATCTAAGAAAACTTTTCGTTTTACTTGTAAAGTTCCATTATGCTTCCTTAGAAGTGCAGAGTAGTTACTGCTTGTTATTTCTCTCCCGGTTTGTGTTGGCAGAGAGAGAGAGAGAGATAGATTTAGAAATGGTTTCCCCTTTCTAAAAATAATGATTCCTCTTATCATGATGTACTTCGAGACTTAATTAGTTATTTGATAATGAGAGTGATTTTCAGTTGGATGGGTTTAGTTCGCGAACTGTCCTTTACTCATCTCTTTAGGGGGATTCTCGAATGGCATGGGATTAGTAGAGTACGCTTTCCTTCTTTTCTAACACCAAATAAAAAAAAAAAAAAAAAAAAAAAAATGTTGACGTTGCAGTTTCATGAAACAGGAGATGATTACACAAAAAAGTCAGGTCAAATGTTGAAGTCTTTGCCTACTTAGTGTGCGACGTACATTGAGACAATCGTTTTGAACAAATTGCTAGATCATTACCACGCACAAATACACACATGCACACATAAACACACACACACACACACACACACACACACACACACATATATATATATATATATATATATATATATATATATATATATATATATATATATATATATATATATATATATATATATATATATATATATATATATATATTGCTAATAGACGCTCTTCAAAAGATTGAGAAAACGGATAGAAATTCATAATACATATGCTAGCACTTACACCTGACAGGCGTTAGTAGGCGGGGTCATACCTTGTTAGGTACAAGTACTAGGTTGCCAACCAGTTGTATGTTCGTATGTACTGTCCTGTTATCATATATATTATGAATTTCTACCACTTTGTACTGTGTATCAGTCCTCTGAAGATTGCGCAGCAATGAATGCAACACCGGTCAGGATCTGCAGGCGTGTTTCTTTTCTTTCCGGCGGTGTTGATATATAAAATCAAGTATAAGAGTGATTATACTCTCTCTCTCTCTCTCTCTCTCTCTCTCTCTCTCTCTCTCTCTCTCTCTCTCTCTCTCTCTCTCTCTCTCTCTCTCTCTATATATATATATATATATATATATATATATATATATATATATATATATATATATATATATATATAAACATCTATACTGCTCAGTTGGTTTTACCCTAATTATAAATCAATTGATATAACGTAGCATACACAAGCAGTGTCCTGCTTGTAACAATGGAGGTTGTCTAAAATACATTTCTTACAGTCACCTATGGCCAGAGAGTAAGAGATATTTACGACTGGCATCGCAACTGTCTTCTGGAATTAGAGAAAATGGTATATTTGTATTTTGTTGGATAGAGATGCAGATTAATGATAAGGGACTGTGATACTTCAAGTCGAATTGATTTTTACTCCATTCCGCGAATGGAATGCTAATTAAGGCTATCATTTACATTTGAGGCAGGCCAGAGTGATGGATGAAGTGAGTTGATCCCTTGTGGCTTCCCTGTATAAATTATGAGTGCCCTTTGCAGTGCAACAATGAATTTGCCATTAAAATTCGTGGATTTAAAAGTTAAGTTACTTATAATTGCTTGCAGTCCTGGGAGTTGGCAGGCAATGTTACAGAACTTATTCATTGCGTTGTTTGCTTTGTCAGTCGAGCTTTCATCTCCTTAATTGCTCAACGAATGTAAATGTGAGCTGCAGAGCGGCTACGAGTTCTAAACGTCACTTGGGAATGATATAACATAGCTGTTATTTCTGTCATAATGTGATTAACACAGGATGTTACTTGTTGCTTTTCAAATAAGTAATGTTGCATTGTATTAATGTTAAACTTAAATTCCCATAACGCTGATGTAAGACTCTAAACACGGATGAATGGCAAGAAATACATCAACCAAACATAAATTATCTTTTACTCTAGACTCTGGTGTCAGAACGTCCACGGCCTATTAGTATTTCTGAAGAATTTAGAGGGAATTCAGAGTTAACGATTAAGCATAATGCTGCGAGTTTTAAGAGAATCTCCGAGTAACTCTTTCTAGTGCATTATTATAATAACTTTTTTTTTCGTTATTGCCAAGTTCATGATATGATTATTTTCCCTAACAAGTATAAAAATTTTGCTGTTCACCCTTGCATTTCTTACATATCTTTAAGCTACTCAGTTCTCTTTTCAAATGTTTCTCCGGTTTGACCAATATAAATATTATCCAAAGTATTGCATACGCATCCTTTAGTATTGTCGGGCGAGCTCTTTATCAGTACATGTTCCTCTGTTTTATTGTTCTTAAATTCTACATTAACTCCAAAACTCTTAAGCGGGTGTGGAATATCTTTGAAATTATGGCAGTACGAGCGGGTTTTTTGTGTTATAAGTTTTTTGTTGTGAACATACAATGTCTGTTTTGCCGCTTTTAATGCGTTGCCTGATACTGAATCAGGAAATTTCAGTTTCTCTCCTGTATTCCTCATCATATCTATTTCTTCATCAATGTATGCAGGGCTACATATACGTAATGATCTTCGGGATATGGATGCGAAAACTGATTTCTTAACTTCATTACTGTAACCAGAATAAAAGTGAACATAGTCAGACATATTGCTGGGTTTTCTGTACACACTGTATTTAAATCTATTCAGAGTTGTGTGTATTATGCAGTCTAAAAAGGGTACGCAACTATCCTTTTCCATTTCCATAGCAAATTTTTATCGATGGCACTAATTTGTTTATTACAAAGGTTATTTAAAGTTTCATGGTCAAACACATATTATATCAACCTACCAGAATCATCCTACATTGTGTAGCATGATTTCGTTTAATAGTTTGCTTTCGAAAACATCCATAGACGAATTACGTAACACGTGATAAAAGTTACCAATTGCTATACCAAAATTTCAAGTTAATGAATAACTATAAAGATAGAATTTTTTTTCAGGGTTACTGACTGACATAAGCAGAAAAACCTTTTATTATTATTATTATTATTATTATTATTATTATTATTATTATTATTATTATTATTATTATTATTATGGGAAATTGTATCTTTAAGCCAGAGAGTTATGAGATCTTATGATTATTAGGTCGTCTGCAGACGCCTCAACATGGAAGCTAAGTGCTGAAGCACAAGGCTCCCAGTCTTTCCTGCCTCGTGGGAAAACTGTATTTTGTTGTCGGCCGACCGGCGGCCTTTAGAGCACCATTATTAAGAGGTGTTATGAAGAAGGGCTGGTAAATGGATCATAAGCGGGGAAGTTAGCGTGATTAAATTCAGTTTTATGCTCAGTATACGAAAGATGGCGTAAGGGAGTGTGGAGAGGTGTCATCACGTGTCTGTATCCACAGGGGTCTTGTTCATGACCACAAAATCACTCTGGTCGATTGCTGTGATGTTTTATTTATTTCGTATTAGGGCAAGCTTTCAGGGAAGAAAATCCATTGTCCCCAGATTGATCTGAACATTGGAATAAGAACTGAGTTGGGAGGCAGCCATGGTATAAAGGCCAATAGAGAAAGCTACTTCACCCCAAAAGAGTTGATGATGCCCTGATGCTATGTGAAATACATCAGAGTAAACAAAAGATACAGTTTTCTGTTATCTAAGCAAGCTATAAACTAATATATGTAGGCAAATATGTTGAAAAGTAAATAAGAATACTTGGGAAGTCTCTGTCTCTTTTTTTTGTGTGTGTCCTTCGTACCTGGTTTGGATAAAGGCTTTAGGCAACTGGCCGCTTAACCTTCGCACCAGAGAGAATGAAATAAATAAAATATCGATAAAATCAGTTTAAAAAAGCTAGAGCTTTTTCGAGCAACTAAATCCAACTAAATAGAAAAAAAAATCGGGTCTCGGACGCGGCTACTTCGTAGTCAAGAAAGAAAATAAGTTTTTATGGTGAGTCCCTGCTTCACCAACCGTGTCCTATACGAACCCCCTCTACTAGGACTGAAAGAGCGCTCAAAGAATTGTAGTTTATTTGTTCTGAACGCACGAAACCGTCTCACTGGAACAATTGCAAAGCCTCTGCTTCTTTTGAACTGTCCCATAAACCCTGGTCTTTTTCAAAGCATTTGGGAGCAGCAACACACGAGGAAAAAAGGAATTTACTTAATACAGAAGAGTTAAAGAAAGGTCGTCCATTCTCTCCTGGATCTGTCCAATACCACAGCTAAAAAGAAACAGATTTCATTCTTTTTACATGCGCATATTTAACTTGACTTCTGCGTCTGTCTGTCTGTCTGTCTGGCGGTCTGTCTTGTCTGTCCTCAAATCTTGTAACTCAATTTTCGACCTGTTCCCTTCGTCTGATGGACTTGAAATTTTGCATGGTTACTCAATCCCGGTGACAATACAACCTTACATGATAGTAGATCAGCAGTGACCTCTAGTGACCCTACAGTGACCTCTCTCAGCATCTCAGGATTCGTATGAAACTCTTCGGATTTTTCACAACTTCTTTGACTCTGTAGAATCTATCTTCTATATAACCCCTCCCTTCCCTCTTCCATTCCCTCCCCCTTCCCTCTTCCATCCCCCTCCCCTTTCCCTCTTCCACCACCCTCCCCCTTCCCTAGCACAGATTAAGTGTTAATTTAGCTGTGTCCTCCCCTCCACTTCCTTTCCAATCCCCTCCCCCTTTCCCTCCTCCCCTTCCCCTTCCGGTGAATTCCCACACAAAAGCTGACATAAGCAGAGCGTCAAATACTCTACACACAAATAATATGTTCAAAGAGATATAAATAATGAATATAAATATTAGTAAATATTTTCTTTCATTGGTACAGAAGCCTTTACTTACAACGAATGAGTGCGTAAAGCGTTTGACGGATGGTTTGTTTTGATTATTATTTTTTTTGTAGTAAAAACCTCATAATAGAAAAGAATAACAGATGATGGTTAGTTTTGATTGTGAAGTAAAGTTGTTACATCTCCGTTCGCTCCTTTTTCCATTATCTTCTCGTATTATCCCTTTCTGACTTCGCACATATCCCGACAGTATATTGGAAAAAGGATCTTCTGCGTTTCAAAGTCGCGGACACGTTCACGCATGATTTGAGGCAGAGAAATGAATATCTTCTATCTTCCAGTTGTAGTATTTTTGGAAAGCCCATTGCAATAAACAGCCAGAGATTCCATTAACGTTTGACATTCCCGTAATCAATTATTTATTTAAGCAGTGGAGATATGAATGCTACGATACCTACATTTCCATTCCAGGTTGTCGTTTCTGTGAACATTAGGAATAAGGAGCCACAGCTTCCCAATCTGTATGCCAATTCCTCAGCAGGACGAGGTCGAATTAGCAGTTAAGTTTTCTCTTTCGCTCGTTTTGCTTAAAAACTGAGTTACAAATGTGGAGACTGTATAACACACACACACATACACACACACACACACACACACACACACACACACATATATATATATATATATATATATATATATATATATATATATATATATATATATATATATATATATATGTGTGGAAATTAGTTTGTTTAGAACAGAATATGATTATTTTATAGGCTGGCATTTTTTCAGTTGCGCGTTTATTATGGTAGATTTTTTTAAATTTCCCCTCAAAATACCTTTCTGTTCTATTCATTGAAAAATTAATTATTAATGAATGACAATATATCTACTGTCAACAATTATGCAATCAAGGATAGGAAACAATTGGGTTTTCAATTTTTGTTTCATTTATTGATATAATTTTGTTAGTTTGATCTCATACATGTTTGTCCTGTTGGAGCAACGAAGAAAAAGTAATCGAAATTCATTGCTCAATTTTATCTTTAAAGAAAACAGTAAGTTCATCAGAATTATATTGATTCAAATAAGAATGGGTTCAGACCTAAAATATACGATTGTTGTCTGGAAATCGAATATTAACTAAATAATCATCAGGATGCTTCACGAAATAATAATAATAATAATAATAATAATAATAATAATAATAATAATAATAATAATAATAATAATAATAATATTATTATTATTAAGCATTTCTTGAAGTATCCTCATTGTACACGCCAGCCTTACACTTTCACAGAGAAGGTTCGGGAATCATGAGTTCGAAGGAAACCCTTTTGCCAAACTCTTCTCTCATTCTTTGCAATGCAAAATTCTCTGTCCTCTTCCGTATTTGTGCTCCGTTTACCTCTTAGAGGAAGTTCCTTCACATATATTTCGGTGAATTCGGTCCCTTTGGAAGCTATTGCCGTCTCAGTCTCTCATCAAAAAATAATAACAAATAAAACTACAGAAGAATAAAATAAACCAATTAATAAACTGTGTTCATAGTTTTACAGTTTCCTTCTCAGCAGTTAACCGTTCAAATGTTTGACTTGTTTAGTGGTTTCTCAGACACTATTGAAATAAGTAATTGTAATTGTAACTGCCACAATGCCCCCTTAACTTCTCGAATTCTTCGCGCTTTTTTGGAAACGCTTGTCACTACAAAGCCTTAAGATCCAAGTGCAAGAAATATGAAGATAATAGGATGTCCAGTAGCGGGAAACGAACCTGGGTCCCATAATCACAATGGGTTCACGTTGCATAATCAAATACGACCTCAAATTACTGATAATAGAAGAGCTCAAATATTTCATTAAGTTTCTCGATACATTCTCATTCTGCAAACAAACAAATGAAAAGTGAGGTTCAAATGAGCATCGAGAGTGTCAGTGGCAGAGGAAATTCATTAACAGGCGATAATGAAATCATCGTCGACGTCGGCTCATTTAATGGATTTTTCGCTGTCAAGTCAATCGGTTTCTGTCTGATGTGACTGTGAGTGACCTCCTCCTGATACTGGATATCGCGGCTGTTTAGAGGATAATTTTTTTTATTCTTATTATTACCTTCCGGTCATATATTTCATTCATGCAATATGGGATTTCGATTGCAATATAGAACAATTTTTAGCTATCTCAGTATTACAAAATCACCAGTGCACCTGTCAGGCAGTGCACACTTTATCTGAAGCTCATCGTATAACAAAGTAATATGAAAACGCAATCAGAGAGAGCAATTTTATATTTATGAGATGAGAAATACATAATTTTCATGGCATATCCTCATTTGTACTAAGTAAAATGATTTCAGTGTGGGGTTTCAGATGTAAAAAGCAAATTTGAATAAGAAGAAATATTGCTGAGACGTGTCATAAGTTCTTTGTTGTCTGGCCTCAGCTTCATCAGATTTCACTTTGGACAGAAAAAAAGGCAAATATGATGATAAAACGAGAGTAATTCGGAAGGATGTAGGCCAAGAAGGAGAGGGAGACCGAGCATGCTCGCTAGATGGCGCGATCGAGGTGTTGACTTATCAAGGAAGTATGAGTAGGAGGTGAGTGGCGCAATGTGGATAGGGTGGCTCGACTCCAGCCGTGTAAATGGTAAATAAGTATTTGTAAGTATATGCTGCTGAACATTCGTGTACCAGGCGTTCATGAATAACCCAGTGTTACAAGATGAATTCATCAGAAGTGTTTTCTTGCGCTAACAATGTAAAATAGAAGTGTTCTCTCTTGGTAGATAGTTAGATAGATAGAGAGCGAGAGATAGATAGAGAGATAGAGAGGACGTTAAAGTCATTGATCGATAAGTAGAAACATATTCGTTTCAATCAAGGAAGGTCAGTTCATTGATGTGGCTTGCATAAAGGATTTTGGAAGCTATAGTTTTCTGCTGAAAAATGTTCTTTTACTAAAAGTGCTCAACAACTTTTACATTAGTCAGTTAATTCAAGTATTAAAGAAGTGCGTGAAGATGATAGAGCAAAAATACACTTTCACTGAAAGTTATAAGAAAACGGTACAAAGAGAAGCATGAATATCATACGGAAGCTTCTTAATGAATAAAACAACATTTATCAAACAGACCAGTCTGTCTGACAAGTAGATTTGGGAACTGATGGCCTTTCAGCTCTTGCCTTGGCATTGGCGAGCCTTTTCATTCCGCAAGAACTCTGTTTTACACAGGTTCTAATTACCCGAGTATCACTTTGCGATTACACAGTCAGAAACTGACACACAGGCACAAACACACACATATGCATATATATATATATATATATATATATATATATATATATATATATATATATATATATATATATATATATATATATATATATATATATATATATATATATATATATATATACATATATATATATATATATATATATATATATATATATATATATATATATATATATATATATATATATATATATATATATATATATATATATATATATATATATATATATATATATATTAAATAAATATACCGAGTGTTTCAAATTAGAGGCCCCCTCCACAGAACACATGGAAAGTTATGAAGTTTTCTGCTATAGCCTATCTCCAAGTACATTATTTTAAGTTTCTATTAAGCTATTTTTCATTTTACATTTCTTGTATTTTCAGACTGAGTGACGGAGTTAGATACCGCCATGGCTAATGACTCGGAGGAAATCAGAAGGATTGACCAAATCCGAGCTATAACCTTCAGAGAGGCCAGGGATGCTGGCGCATCCTTCATTTCACGTTCCTGGATAGCTAAATACATTAAAAAAGATGAACCCTTTGTTAAAAGAAACAGGAACAAAAATCCATATGACTGTCATCACAAAAAGAGTGAGAATCTTGGAAGGCCTGAAGTCCTTTCTCCGGAGTCAAAAGACATCACAGCTAAGGCAGTGGGTAGACCAAGAAAGTCTTTACGTAAATTGGCGCTTGAACTAGAAATAAAAAGGGGAAAGAAGAGAAGTTATAGTGCTGTATATCATGAGTTGAAAAAATCTGGTATCAAGCCATTTCATGTTATCAGCAAGCCAAACATCACCCAGCAACAGAGAGAAGACTGTGCATGGTTTTGTGGTTCATTTCTTAAAGATTGGGATGAAGCTGACTTTCTCCATGTTGTTGCATCAGATGAATTCTTCATTTACACAGTCAGGAAGCCAAATCATAAAAATAACATAATTTGGGCTGCAAAGTTGGATGATATCAGCGATGACGTGCGCTATCGCCAAGTTGTGAAATTTCCTGAATGTTTGGGAGTTTTTCTCTGTGGATCATCAAAGAAAAAGGACAGTCATGGAATGGTGAATACTTCAGAGAAACTGTGCTTACTGGTGGAGTATTTCCTTTCCTCAAAGATCCTGAAAATGTGTTATCTGTTGAAAAAGTCACATTTTTTCATGATAAGGTGCCAAGTTTCAAGGCTCTTCAGACACAGGAGCTGTTTCGAAACAGTGGTTTTGATTTCTTCTCGTCAAGTGAATTTCCAGGTAGTTCCCCTGACCTTAATGTGTGTGAAAACATTGGTAGTATCTTAAAGGATCATGTTGAAGCTTGCACAGTGAACTATGATGGTATACCAAGCCTCAACGACCTGCGAAGAGAGGTGACTGAAGTGCTCAGGGAAATGGAGTTTGAGCCTCAGCTTTTTTGCGATTTGCTGAAATCATACTCCTCAAGAATGCAGGCTGTGTGTACAGGCAGATGGAGCCCACACAAAATATTAAATACTCAGAGAGAAACTTAAATAAATACCTGTACTGAATTACTTTTGTTTTTGTCCATATCAATTTTAGTTTATGCTGTAGAGGGGAGCCTCTAATTTCAAAACACCCTGTATATATATATATATATATATATATATATATATATATATATATATATATATATATATATATATATATATATATATAGAGAGGAGAGAGAGAGAGAGAGAGAGAGAGAGAGAGAGAGAGAGAGAGAGAGAGAGAGATTACACTATGTGAATATTCGTGTCCCTTACAATTATGAAACCTCCATCAAGAGGTGCTGCACTTTGACCACAGCGGCCGAACAATGCAGAGACGTGTTTTATTTTCCCGAAATCGCTCACTGATGCGGCTCTCTTGTTCTGACATTCCCTTTCATGCGAAAAATGGTCATGAAAACCTTCTCATTTCCTTAAAAGCTGCCGTCTTTTTTGCGGACTTTAAACTAAGGTAAGAATTGAGTCTTTATTCGCTTGACTTTTAGCGTGCAGTTGTTTTCAGATCAGTTAATGTCTGCTTGGTACTTATTATGGCGACGTAGAGTTAGTAGTAAGACCCTGTAAGGAAAGGATATTAGTAAACAGTTAAAGAAAGTGTTTTCATAAAGTCATAGCTGAAACACTTTTATTTTTCTAGTTTTCTTTCTCCCTTATTAAATGAAGGTTATTTTACTATACAGGTAGAACGACAGATCAAGAAGGCATATATATTCGTTCATTAATGAAATCCAGTCATCTCTTGAATGAACCGCCAGCAAAAGGAATCGAGGGAACAAACTAAGTCAACGTGAACTGAAGGACCAAGCACAATGTAACTTTCTATTTATTTTCACTAATTGCACAGTTTTATTTGGTTCATATGATGGGATCACAATAGTCGGTCATTTCCAACATCTCAGGAATATCCTTTGATATTATTTCGAAGTAAACACCGGTCATTAATCGTCATGTCTTACGAAACCTGCCATCAAAGAGAGAGCGAGAGGGAATTATTGTTCACCTGAGTTAACAGCGATTGATTTCCTGGCAACTGTGGCGTTAAGGAAAAGGTTCTTTCCTCAGTTATAGAACGATTTTCACCTCGATGAATGCAGCTTTAGAGTTAACGTCGTGTTGATTAGCATCATTTTTGAATGGCCAATATCACAAGCGAAATTTGAATTAACACATCTCATTAAACTTTTATCTCTGATTCACGTTAAGAATTCCTAATGCAATGTCGCGGGAAAAGGAGAAGAATGTTGGGTCATTGCATTGTTTATCTTCTTCAGCTGATTTCAGTTTGGAATGAATAAACTTCAAAAGTAGTTGGCTCCTTATAACGCCTTCATTATTTCGCGTACCCACATTCTGTAAAGAAAAAAAAAAAAGTATCTCATAACGCACAATGAAAAATTATAATACTTAAAAAAATATTTTCAAAATACTGCCATGAACTCTGCTGTAGATGTTATTTCTAAGGTTTCAGATTGACGTCATGCAATTATTATTATTATTATTATTATTATTATTATTATTATTATTATTATTATTATTATTATTATTATTATTATTAATTGGGGAAAAGACCCTATTTTATACAACAAAAATATAAAAGTCATTTGGCACCATCACAAGGAATACTGACAAAATAAGTGAATCGAACAAATGAGTTCGTAGATGAAAGATGTGACAACATTTGTAGACTTCAAAAACTTCAAGAATAAACGTGTGTAATAAAAAGAGCTGAGTGATATAATTTTACAGAAGCAAGTGATATTTTCTAGAGTCACATGATGGCGGTTCTCATGTGAAACATACAAAACTCAAAAGTTTTTCCTAATGTATCCCTGGTAGAACAATGCAGGTTACAAATTATAATCGATATAAATGTGGTGTATGTCAAGCTTTCAATACTCCTGGAAAGTGGGAATAATATGATGTATTAAATTCTCAGTTATAGATAAATATACTGGAATGCTAGAGCATGAAATAGATTGTTGACGAATAATCAAAATAAAAAGTTCGACATTAAGGTTGTTCCCATCCATATATTTACCCTTTTATGGCAAGCAGTATTAAATCATTTTACCCCCTGAGGTTAGGGACAAAAAGTATATAGATTTTTCATCCTGCTTTTAATTTATTTATTTTCATTCAACTCAGAAAGCTTCCTGTTTTTACACCAACTGTTAAGCTTGCTCTGAAAGTGTCTGTTCTTCGCCTTTTATCTTTAAGTCAACATACTTTTCGACGAGGTCCTTCTAAAAGGCTTAGTATTAGTTGCTATAGCAACACAGCCACAGTGACATGCTATTATATTATATTATATTATATTATATTATATTATATTATATTATTAAATAACTACGCCGGAAGGAAATTGAGGTATTCTGAGAGATTTCTTTCTTCATCTTATCAGTTCTTCATCTTATCAGGAGGAGAATATGACCCGGGGTTGGAGGGTGAGGAAGGCTGCAATATCTACCCATAACTTTCTGTTTTAATTGACATTTTCTTTTTTTGTAATTCAGTGTTAATGGAGAGCTTATTCGCTCTGCGTTGTAGAATACTTCTGGATGTGCACTCCAACTCACGCCTTAATGGGCGAAGAAATTGTATTAGCGAACGGAACGGAAAAAATTGCTCTCTCATAAATTATACTCGTATTTTCGGTAGTCCTACAATCCTACAACGATGTTTACCGGAATGTTTTCAAAGTATAAGATAGTGCACGGAATTTCATATAAATGCTGTTGTGTTTAACATAAAGGACTCCGTGTCGTGGATAGTGACTATTTTGGCTAAGGGGAATTATTAATGAAAACGATTTTTTTTTCTTTTAATAAGCGCATGTCGTGTGAACGTCCATTGCTGTGTTGTCGTGGGTCCGCCTTCCCTCTTCTCTGTAGCCCCACGTGAACGAGTGGAAGAAATTCCCCGCCTGAAGTGGTGTGATAAGCGGGGTTTCGATAAGCCAACCAGGAAGCACAAATTGAAAGAAGTTCCATTCAAGGAAACGACGACCATCGAAAGTGTCATCGTTAGCTCCGCCTATTTAGGGGTATATAAGCTCCCGTAGGACCGTCCTTGGGAGGACAAGACGAGAACAGATAGGAGATAAAAGGACGGATAAGACGCTGAGGACGAAGGAGAGAGAGAGAGAGAGAGAGAGAGAGAGAGAGAGAGACATACGTGAATCCCCTCCAGACGTTTTGGCGTGTCAAGCTCAAGAGGGAAATAGTTTGGACGTGGTCCACGTAGCATCTGGAGGCTTCGAAGGCCTCTACCACGGAATTGCTGTTCCAACTTGAATGAAGCCGTCTCATGTTTATTCAACAATTCATTCATGGTACAGATATTACCTAGCTATTAACAAGAGGTTAATGACACCAATGATGATAAGTGAAGGAACATTCAAGAGAAGGAAGATCTCACCAGCTGACCATCTAACAAGAAACTAAGGCAAACGGAGAAATTCCGGTGCCTGTGCGCTTTTCTATCTATTTATTTTGTAACTCATTAAAACTCTGTCAGGTACATCAAATGCAACAAGTGTTAATAATGATTACACTTGAACATTGATCGACATGACCAACGATCAAGTGTTCATGATGATTACAAATGAACAAGCAATAATCAGCACATCTTAATAACATACGAGTAATTATTCAATGCTACGGTTCAGTCAGAGATGAAAAGCCCGAGAAAATACAGTGAACTCTTTAGCAAGACTTATAACAACGCATTCCTCCAACACATATCAATATTACTGGTACATAAAGATGAAATGACATTAAAATCAATATGACTTTTACGCCAACTGCTTCCGGGAATTGTGCTTGAAGGCTCGTCAGCACAGAATTTGTGCAAACATACCAGAGTAAAGTCAAGTTGCTATTTTTTACTACAAGAACCTGTGTTTTAGAAGTCGTCTTTCAAAGAATTAGTATGGATATCAAGCAAGTATTTTTCTCTATGAAACAGCATACACAGAAATCTTAGGTTAGACTTTGCAAGATAGCAACAGTGATTGTGACGACAGTACGAATTATAAAGACTTGACACTGCGTAATATATCACGAAGGCTGTATTGAAGGATTTCTTTCGAGGTCATAAAGTAGGTGATAGAAGTATTGGCAAGGGGATAACAGTGTTCTTTTAGACAAGGAAGTGAAGGTGCAATTAAAAGCTTCTCTTGAAACAGTTGTCTGAGAAGTTTAAGAGCAAAGGGAAAAGCAACAGAGAACTACTAGAGACTTCTTACTAAGCATGAATGTTTCTAACATCATCAGTACCTAAATCGAAAAGAAGAAAAATCAATAGTAAAATAGCGGGAAAAATGTGGTGACGTTTTCTTACTTTTCGTCACTTCAACTTTGTAAGGGTGAGTCTCATATGAAATCAAGAAGGTCGGTGGGAGCAAAAGTAATTCCAAAATGGACTTAGTTTTCAGGCTTGTGAAGACATCGCTGAAACTCTGACGTATGTGACTTCTTTAGTCACGCTTTAAATTCATTTAAATAATGGATTTCTGTACAGGTTTCGTTTGATGGGGTATTACACGATGCAAAAGGAATTACAAGGTAAAGAAAGGACATTCACGGAGAAACGAATCAAGAGAAAAGATAGAGATCGAGAAAAGTAGGGAGAAGGAAGGAAGTAATAAAAACTATTCATGTTTACTTTATCTATCTTTCTTTGCTGTTCAGAGTCAGAAGCCTTCATTATGCAGTGGATGAACAAAAGCCACAACCAAAACGTAAGTGTTTGTACTTTGTCGTTTGTGCAGATAACAGAAACAAGCAGAGATCACCAGTTTCCTCCCAATACGTGTTTCATTACCTTGTGAAACGAATTCTGAGAGACGGATCAGAAGCAGAAGTGCTTCACTTTCCGTTTCCTCTTCGGTTCTCATCTGAACCTTATCATTAATTGACTTCATTCGCATCAAGAAGTGATTTCTCGTTACAAGAAGCAACACAGAAGTTATCTTCTTCAGTCGAAGAGACGAAACAGATATGAAGAATAAGAAAAGTTAACTATCGGTGAGAAGAGAGAGAGAGAGAGAGAGAGAGAGAGAGAGAGAGAGAGAGAGAGAGAGAGAGAGAGAGAGAGAGAGCGCAATTCCCTAATATAAATAATTTTGACCATTATTTAAAAATAGGTAAGAATGAAGTTAGTAAGAAGATTTAATCCAAATCTGGACCTATATATCGACTAAAACCAATCATGAAAAATTTCCCTTCATGTTGAAAAACAATAACTGTCTATCCCCTCTTGCAGGTAAAATGTTTTTCCAACATCACAGAAGTATGGGATCATCACAACTTTTTATCACAACAACTACAAGAAGTTCCAAGTTGTCGCGTGATTGGGAGACACTTCCAGGAAGTCTGGCAGGTTCCCTGTTCCTGGGAAGAGCACGTCTCTGGAATTTCCAGTTAATGCATAAACAATCACATTGTCACCGGGTTTGTTTAGGGATGTTTTATTTTATTAATATTGGAAGTGTAATTTGTATATACATTTATACGCATACATACGCATACACACGTATATGTAACTACGTATATATATTGTATATATATATGTGTGTGTGTGTGTGTGTGTATGTATATATATATATATATATATATATATATATATATATATATATATATATATATATATATATATATATATACAATATATATAATATATATATATATATATATATATATATATATATATATACACACATATATATATATATATATATATATATATATATATATATATATATATATATACTGTATATATCTTATATCCCGGTTAGAGGGATAAGGGAAGGAGTTTGCATCCTTCCGGGTTCTCGACCACTCGTTAGTGAAGTTTTCAGTGTGTGTGTTCGTGTTTGTGCGCATGTGTTTTTGTGTGTATATGTTCGTATCTATGTATGTGCATGTTGCTTAATTAGATTTTCATAGTATTCTTTTCTACTTCTATTTCATTACGGAAGTTAATTTAGCAACGCAATATGATTGTTAGCTTGTATCATACATATACTTGCACATTGTGGAAAATAATAATAATAATAAGTGGATAAATAAGATATTAAAAACAGAAAAAGAGAGAAACGGCGGTGCCCTCTTATCCGCCGCCATATATCAGGATAATTGTTTTGACCTGACTCTATCTATCACTGAGGATGGAAGGGAGCCAAAGGAGGAGAAGAATGACTCTCGTAGCCATTTCTCCTTTGCTTCAACGGCTCATCTTTTATCTAATATTTCCCTATAAGATAAAGAGAGAGTGGCGAAGAGAAAGCTGTCCAGCTGTTTTAAGAAAATGACATCTCAGGAGGACCCATCAAAGATATGACTTTGGCTTGTTCAGACTACCTTCAACTGAGTGATGAGGCGGATAAAAAAAAAAAAAAAAACTTACTATATAGAGCAGAGAATCATTCCACAACAAGAAAGATAATTTTTCCCGGATACAAAACAGAGGCCATCTTTCATTTCAATGGAAGATGTGCTTTGAGTTTTTGAAATATTTACCCTAGGTAATTAATATGGACATGTTGAAAAGTTCTGGTCTTTTGAAGTTGGTGCAGACAAGAATTTCTGAAAAATATATGACTGTTACTCGGGTTTACCCACAAAAATGACTCATTACGTTACTGCTATATATTATGTGAAAATATCAGAATCAGGAAAGTGTTGCATGGACATAAATTTTCACTTAAACTCTTCAGGTAAATCAGCTTCAAGTGTGCAAAGTAGTTCCAGTTTTTATCTTGAGATTAGCATCGTTTTTTATATCCCAACGTAGTGATTCTCAAACGATGTTCTTAGTTTTACCAACATTTCTCATTTCTATGATATTTCTATAATCATTGTCTACAAATATATTTCAGTCACTCATCACAGCTATCATGAAAACTGCCAGAAACTTAAGCATAGAGTAATATCTATAAGCATCCGTTTATCCATCTACCTGTCCATTTCTCACCCTTGGGTATAGCATCGTTTGTCTTCAGCACAGCCGCCATCCATCATTTTACTAGGAAATGTTTTCCTATAATGCCAACATTGCACAAAACTTCCTTGGTATTAACTTCCTCATTTTGTCAAGAGCGTCGAGGCATTCAGTCATTAATCTCTTACGAGTATACACATATTGCAAAAGATCTCAAGACGTATGGGCCTTCCCTCCCCGGCCAAAAGCTGTCTATGTGTTTCTTACGATATCGACGTTCATTCTGAAACATTATGGCAAGCTATGTCCAGCAGTAACGGCACAGCGCTTGGTTAACGTCTGTGGAAAACAATTAATCGCACCACAGTTTTCCTATAAATATTTGTATGAAAGCATTCCATCCAGAATTTTGTTTATGGGTTATGCTGGAGCTCGAAAGAAAATATTTTTGCCTCAGGAAAAATCCAATCTAGCCAAAAAGTAGACTTCATAGTTTTAAAAGATTCTTTTAATCGAAGGGAAACCTTTATGGCACTTAATAGAAAACCAAGAAAAGAATGAAGGAGATTCGGTTTTTGAAAACGCACTATTGGCCTCTTCACGAATTCTGCTTATAACTAAGTTCACTCCTATAAATAAACCTGATTTCCATCCTGTTGAAAGCCTCTAAATGGAACTGAGTCAAAAGTGAGAAAATGAAGTTTTTTTAAGCTTCTGCCCATAAAGCATATTCATTCATAACATTCAACTACGGGCAGAATGATATGCGGATATTCTTGTAAGACAGAGAGAGAGAGAGAGAGAGAAAATCGTGTAACCCTTTTATAATTTATTGCTCTTGATATGGAGTCACATTAAAGAGGTTAGGCGTTCAATGTTCTCAAATTTTAGTTTTGTGATTAAGGCATTACTTTTAGAGTTCTATATAGAAGAGGCATTCAAATTCTTTTCCCGTATGGGGGACGTTGTAATAAATATGACTTTTTGGGGGCTTTTACCTGAGAAAAGAAAGCAATGTTGTCATAAAACATTCAGCTCCACATTTAAAGGATTCCAGATTTTATCGTTGACATGAGAAGAAAGAAAAATTATGGCAATATCATTTCTTTGTTTCTCTTCATAAGATGGCCTGAGTGTGAAAATTCGGTTTTCCTGGTGCAATTCTTAGATCGATTATAAACATCGACCACATCTTAAAAGCTTTTATAAACTCGAACAAGTTCAGTGACTTCGCTCAGTGCTAATTTCATAAAACAACAAGTAAAAACACACTGAAGTTTCTTCGGCGCAATCGAGTTTTCTGTACAGCGTATAATGCTGTATGGAACTCTCAGACACGGCCCATAAAACTCTCAACCGCGGCCCATGAAACTTTCAGCCAAGACCCGGTGGTGGGCTGTGTTGTTGGCACCTACAGCGGTGCCAGACGTACGATCACGACTAACTTTAACCTTAAATAAAATAAAATAAAAACTACTGAGGCTAGAGGGCTGCAATTTGGTGTGTTTGATGGTTGAAGGGTGGAAGATCAACATACCAATTTGCAGCCCTCTAGCCTCATTAGCTTTTAAGATCTGAGGGCGGACAGAAAAAGCGCGGACGGACGGGCGAATAGCCATCTCAACGGTTTTCTTTTACAAAAAACTAAAAATTAGAGTTTGAAAGGCACCAGCAACATCAGGAAGCTGTCCTTCAGGATAGTCTGGATCCCTAATGCTATTTTCCTTCAGTTCTTGTTTTTCATTATTTTTATTAGCAACTTTATTATCATTACTTGTCTTACCCTGGCATTTATTCTGTTCCTTCGCACTGGCTGCTATCATTAGTCTTAATTTTTTACAGTGTCTAAGTGTGAATGGTATTCACTAACACAAATCAAATCACTTGCTACCATTGTTTGAATACAGCACCTATAATAATAATAATAATAATAATAATAATAATAATAATAATAATAATAATAATAATAATAATAATAATAATAATAATAATAATAATTATTATTATTATTATTATTATTATTATTATTATTATTATTATTATTGTTGTTGTTGTTGTTGTTGTACCAGTTAAATTTTCATCTATTTTTCCAGTGTATTTTTTACTTTCTTTCATATATGCCTTCTGTACTTGGTGAATGAAATGCACTTAAATAAATCCTGACCCCTGGGTAGTAATGTCCTGTCCTGAAGCTTTTTAATAGGTTACTTTTATTCTGCATAATCATGTACTGAAAGTCAGTGGGGAGCAGAACTTGGCCTTGCTGGTCGAAGGCAAGTCAAATATGAGCAAATGTCACGACAATTCTCACACGGTGACCATAAAATATGTGTATCGTCCTGTCATGAAAAATGAAAATTTCCATTGAATTTTTTCTATCTATTTGACATTGTTAGATTGTATATGTATATATATATATATATATATATATATATATATATATATATATATATATATATATATATATATATATATATATATATATATTCTCCGCGTGTCGATGGGAGGTGGATTTTCACTTACCTTGTTGCAACAGCACGACTGTGCCCCTGTTTATCGACACTCAGATGAAAAAGAGGGAAATCATATAATTTAAGTTTAATTTAGGACTCTGAAAGAAAACAAGTGTCTAACTTAATTAGTTATAATTGCATAAAATCAGAAAAGAGTAACACAAGTTCATATTGTTGGTTTGATTGCTCTAGCAGCATTGGCTCCTTGGCACCATGTTTATGTTTATTGACAAAGCAAAATGATGCCACAAGCATGCAGATTATGCTCTGAGAGAACCTCTTAAAGATGCTTTATAACGTATAAGGACACTCGGATTATGTTACATAACAAGCAAAGCGCCACAATTATCAGATGATATCCTGAAGAAAATCTTCCCAATGTTGATTGATGAACCCTCTCGGGATAGGCACCGTTAGGACATTGAGAGTGACACAGCCCAGCACATAAAGGGGATAGTGCCGCCAGTTTTACACCTCATGCAGTGCACTGTAGGCTTTGTTTATACTGTTCTTTGCAGTTCTTAATGCCTTCGGTCCCTAGCTGCAACCCCTTTCCCATTCCGTTCCTTTTTAGCCTAAAAAATTCCTCCCTTTCATATTCGCTTTCTTTGATAGACCATCTTACTTTCCACCCTTTCTAACAATTGATTCCAGTGAATTCGTTAGTGCAAATGCTCAGGTTTTCCTCCTGTTACACCTTTCAAACTTTTAACTGTCAATTTCCTCTTCAGCGGTGAATGACCTCGTAGGTCCCAACGTGAATGACCTCATGGCCTTTTGCCTAGATTCCATATTCAGTTCAGTTCAGTTCACTGTCTACAATTGGTCTTTCTGGATTCGCACGTTAATGAGAACACACAGCCTGGATGACTGACACAACCCCGTCTCCTGAGGGTGTGTCTGTCCTCGCTGCATATCAACATGTCACAAACACAACACATGTCGAGAACTTATTCCATACATATCACAAACAGGCTGAATACTAGTCAGTGACTTATTGGTGATTCTAAACAGTGCTTCTTCTTTTGCATATCTAGCATTTGGCAAAGTTTGTTTTCCGCCTACGATTGTTGACTTGTTTACAGGATGTTTGTGATATGTATGCGACAAGTTGCCGACATGTTTTTATGATATGTTTTACTGTAGTATGGATGGATTCCGGCTAAAGTTTTGCCAGATTTTCTCTGGGTTTGTTCCTACTTTCGTTATGGATTTCCTTCGCCCATTTCTCTTCATAATTAAGCAAAATTTAGATGGCCCTGACCCATATTCATTTTGTGTTCATAACCATAAATAAAAAAAGGATAATTTCACAACAGAAATATAAGTGTGTATATATACATACATATATATATATATATATATATATATATATATATATATATATATATATATATATATATATATATATATATATGTGTGTGTGTATGTGTGTGTGTGTATATGTATATATAATTTTATTATTGTTTCGGTAACTTTATTCTTTATTTGCATTGATAAGGTTGTTTTTTGTGGTACTCAGAAAATCTGTACCATCGAAAACTCCAAACTAGCATTCTCTCTCTCTCTCTCTCTCTCTCTCTCTCTCTCTCTCTCTCTCTCTCTCTCTCAAGCGGCACATTCTCTCATTCAGTATGACGCACCAAGCCCTTTTTTTATGCACCTTTTGATACCTCTCTATCAGTAAACAGATTAGAATTTTATCTCCCTCTTATCGTACATTTCCTTGTTAATCACGCCGTTATCTGGAGAGTAATCTATTCACTGTGACGCACAGATAATCAGTCATATCGCCCGAGGCTTGTCAATCCTTCCATCATCTGTTAAGCTACTTTCCTCAACAGATACGTTTTGTTTGTCATCAACGACTCAACGATAATGAAGAGAACATTCTCAGTCTCCCTGTGAGTGGAAACCATTGCATAAAATCAGACCCTGTTAACGCATACAGAAATGTTTGAATGCACATTTCATATGCAGGGGAGAAGTAAATAAGAGGCCTTCATATTTTATGCATGAAAATGCAAGATAAAATTTCCTTGGTAGGTAACGCTCACCAGACCACCGGTTGCTGATCCTTGACTTTGTGCAAAGGATACGTTATGGTAATCAGAACCCCAGTAGTTCTGCCTCATATTTATTGATGTTTTATGATCGCAGGAGGGAGGGTCGAAGCTGCTATATGTATATATATATGGGTATATATATATGTGTATATGTATGTATATATACATATATACATGCTTAAAAAATCACAATAGATGCACGTGACTTCAGTATATAAGCTAATCCTGCAGGAAAATGACAGGCAGAAGTTCAGTACCAAGCTCTTTCACGTTTCGTGAAAACGTGAAATATATATGAATAAACAAACATTTCTATATATATATTATACATATATACAGTATATATAATATATATACATATATATATATATATATATATTATATATACTGTATATATAATATATATACATAAACAAACAGTATATATACATATATATGTTTATATTTGCATATATATATATATATATACATACATAAATATATATATATATATATATATATATATATATATCATACATACAGAACATACATACATACATACATACATACATACATACATACATACATACATACATATATACAAAACATGGATTTTTTTACTCTACAGACTATGTCCGTCTTACAAATAACATAACGAATATGATATTTTTACAGGTTATGAAGAAATGGTTGTAGTTTCATGGTATGTAAAGAAATTATAAATATTGCAAGCCCATGCCGAGAAAATGGTCAGTAAATTTGGTGCGTACCTATTATGAAGGCGTGTCCAATGTGTACGCTCCTCTGTCCATTAGGTACTCTTTCACTCATAACTCTGAAGTTGTTAAAGCTACACAAGTCTCCTTTGGATATGTTAGACCTCATTCATTGCTTTATTTGATCATCTATTTTTCAAAGAGCTTCAATTGCATTATCTTAACTTCCATGGGGTATTTATGGAAAAAAGTTAAAAAAAGGCAAAATTTGTGTTTGACATCATGTTCCCATCTTGTAAAACAACATTATAGCTTGAGTAACATCATTACATAATGCAAAATAGATGTACTTGATAATGTATCAGTAGGGGAAGGCTTATACATATGAAAAATGTAGTGAGTACAGTCAGGAAAAAAAAAAATTTTTATTGGAATTTTTTCTTAACAAAACATGGTATTATGATATCCTATTCTTTGAAGTATCACCTCTATATTAATTACACACCTAGTAACTACATGAGATTAACTTTTCAAGCAAACAAAAGTGATTATGAAAGAAAAACTAGCAAACTGCTATTTTACTTGAATATTTTTACTGAATACATAAAAGAAATATATGTATAGTTATCGATAGTAAAAGAAATAATAAATTGTTTGACTTGGAAATTCTTTTGCCCACTTCCCATGGGAATCAATGTGGTATATTTACTAACTAAATACAATAAAAAAACTGTATTTATACTAGCACTTACAGTAAAAAAATAATTTGAAAACGAGCTAGAGAAAATCTTTTACCATATTTTCATTTTAACTTTGCTAAATGGGAGATAAGTATTGTTTTTATAGTAGATGGAAATGAAAATCCGTATACACGATTTCTATATACTTGTTCTGGGCTTTCTAGAACAACTATCTCATCTCGGTGATGTGGATAGGACACTTCTTCAATTTCTGGCATTATGTAGAAGCCATCACTTTTTTCTTTCAGAAATGACACTTCATACCCACCTTCATCAACCTTTATGACTCTAGCAATGTAGACCTCAAATGGGGATGTCTTTCTACCTTTGCTTGATGATGTTGCTTTTTCTACTTTTACTTCCAACCCAAGAATCTACTTTGGGTTCCTCAAGGGTAATGCCAAAAGAAAAGTTGTCTCTTTCATAATCTAAGCTCTCATCTGAACTATCATGCAAACTCAAGACTTCGTCATTTGATGATTCACTTGCTCTACTGGTATAGGAAGGGCCTGCCACTGCTTTACTATCTTCAGTTAGTTCTTTGTCTTCAGGTATTTCTTCTTCATCACTTGTATCTTTCTCTTTCTCTACTCGTTTCCTCTTTTGCTGTGTTACAGAACCTTTCTTACTTGTTGATTTTGGTAGTTCTCTCTCTTCATCATCTGTATCTGTTTGTACTTTTTTCTTCTTTCTTTGTGTTACTGAACCTTTCCTGCCCATTGAGTTTGGTGTCTTTTTGCTTGATTCTTTCTTTTCTTTTGCTTCCTTTATTTTTTCAAATTCCTTAACCATTTTCAGTGATGATATAGAAAATACTCTGTCCATCACATTTCTTATCACCTTTGGCCCTTTACCTGGTTGCCTCTCTGGGAAGAATTTATGGGTGATCATTGCTGGACTTATTGTGGATGGTGTGTCTTTAGACCTTTGGGGGAAGGGGGTAGTCGATGTTTGACTGGAACCTTCATTTAGGTGTTCTAGCTGGTCTTTTTGAAATTCCTTTGGAGGAGAGGTAGCAGTAAAGGGCATACTTGAATACTGCTGTAGTACATGTGCATAGCCTTTGTAATGCAGTACTAAATCACATAGTGAACCTTTCATCTTGTACATGTGTTCCCTTTCTTCCCTTGTTGTTACACTTGTGTCAGTGGTTGTTTGACAACCTCGATTTACTGTAAATGGAGGTATAGTCTGACATGAGACCTCCTTGAAACCTCCTTGGTCTACTCCTTCAAAAATTGTAGAAACGTGCTCTCTTTGTGATGCAGCAGCTTCCACCTTAGTGTAGTCAGGGGCATCAGGATCGAAGGGCACCAGGCCACACTTCCTAAATCCTGCCTTTATATTTTCTGGTGTGACATACCTTGGGAAAAAAAACTTTTGTAAAATTAAAATAATACATCAGTTTAAAAACAGTAAAGTGTGGTATTGGGTGGTAAACCATTGAAAAATGATGCCTAGTTCATTTTAGTGTTTTGGCTAATGATAATTATTCTCCCACTTTTGATGAAAAAATCCGTTTGAATGGTCTGGCCATTCTGCAGTTTGCAAAAATTCATACAAAGTCTCTGTATTTATGTATCCCTTCTCACTCTTAGCAAAAACTCTGGGTAAGTGATTCGCCTATTATTCTTTTTACCTTGGATATATGATCAAACAAATTTGCTCACACCATGCCTTCAACAGTAATGTTCGTTTTCTGAAATAATGTGATTCTTCATAAACTGGTTTTACCTTTTCTCCCTTTTCTGCAATCATATCACCCATGTTAAAGTTTCTTGCAAATCCATGGCATCAATTTCTTTAAAATAATCCAGAGCAGTTTGGAACCACTGATGTATATACAGCTTTAATAAGCTTTCGTGCTGAAGATATGGTCTCTTGTTCTGAATGTCAGTTGAGGATGTCTTTTTAAATAGCCTCCACCATTCTTTCCTTTGGTGCTCCGTGCAAACTCTTCTTGCTACACCCATTTCTAGTTCCTCACTCAGAATAGCAGTCACTGTTTTCAAAATTGTTACAGGATGTGCTCTTTTTTGAGGCTTTTATATTTTCTGATTTTACTTCCTTTTAATTTGTCAGAAAAAAATTTTATTTTTGCTCATTCCACGTTTTTTTGTGTCCCAGACTACAATGTATATTTTTTGCTCTCTGAACAAACCCAAATGCAGAATGAAAGACAAAGCCATTTAAAAACAGTAAGGTAGTGATTAAGTTGACAAATAAATGCAATTATGTTTGTCCCATAAAGCAAATGCAATTAAGTTACCATAAAAACTAAAAGCAATGAAGTGATATATTCTTGACAAACAAAGCTACAGTAGTAATTATTGAATCATATCATTTCATTTAAATGATTCAAATGGGCTACAATAATTTTTCCTATTTAACTTACTTTTCTATATCATTTAAAGCATCTGCAATTATAGCTGGATCATATTTCTTTTGTTGCACCTTTCTTTTTATTTTCTGATTTTGACTTTTTTTTAATCACACTGGTTTTATTTTTACTTTGTTTTCCCATACTGTATTATTCTCTCTGAAAAAAAAAAAAATAAACGTTTAATGTCTTTTATGATGAAAAAGTGTGATGACCAATAGGTACGCAGTGTGTGGTGCCTTATATGTACACGCGTACATACAGGACATCACACACTGCGTACAATTTGGACCAGTCATGGGGTAAATTGACTTGGATATTGCTCCAATGGTTTTCATGGAACAGTGGCCCATATTCTCTCTAGCTGTAGAGGTAGCCTTAGATTGTTGTGTTTTGTGGATTAAGTCTCTCTGGCAGGCAATATTATTTTTGAGTACACATTGGGCATGTGTGTCTTGGCCTTGTCCAGTAGGTACGCACCCTTATTCCTCTTACATCTCTTATTTTACAAAAGTTTTAATGCTTGTTTCTTATAGCCCCAGTCACAAAATCATCCTGCAAAAAAAAAAACAAATATATTTAACGCAAAGGAACCATGATATAAGAACATACATAAGAAACCTTTAGATTTTCATAAGGAAATGGTGTATTTTTCACATTTCCTTCTATTTTGATTTGGTAACTAGTCCATTACAGAGAGCAGAATCTAGAAACTTGGTTATATATAGAATAATGGTGAGGATTATTCTGAGACCAAAATTGAATATTAAAGTGCTGTCTTTTTCTGTACAGACATTTTTAAATGCCCAATGCGTACATATTGGATGAGTGTTCAATACATCCTTTCACATTCACACACACACACACACCCATATATATATGTATTTATATATTCCCTATATTATATATAACTCTTTAACTATATATGGATATATTTCTATATGTTATGTGTGTGACTTGTGTGTTTAACTAGAAAAGATTGGTGTATGATTAATATGGGTGTGTGAACCGTTTTATGAATATCATGTGTGTGTGTGTGTAATATGTTAATCAAACTTGCACCTGACAAAATTATATATTTAATATATTCGTAGATAACCACTTGAAATCCTTGAAAATTAAAGACCAAGGTCCCAAGTTTTCGTATATCCCAAACACTTCTTTGGGGTTTAAAGTACTCCAAAGTACCTCTCAAGAAGTGTACATGATACGCAAATGCTCTTGGTACCTGGTCTGAGTCATCACCAGCAAATGGTTATCTGGTTCTGCCTTGTCACGTGCAGTTTGGTGAAGAGGGGGTTTGCACACACACTGGGACATTGTACATGCACATTACATGTATGTATGTATGTGCATGTATGTATGTATGTATGTATTTATGTATGTATATATATATATATGTATATTTATTTATATATATATATAATATATATATATATATATATATATATATATATATATATATTTATATATTTGGCCTTTGATGATCAGAATTGATCTCACCCTGGGAATGATTCGCAACAAAGCGTCATTGAAATGGGGTTTAGTTTTACCAGGGATGGGCCTTCCCCATTCTCTGCTCTGTTGGCTAGCCATAAAGCTTTTTTATGGCGTCTTTCTGCTTTTTGCAGAAAACAGATGATTGCAAAAATTTGCAGAGTCCTGAGAAACCAGTTATTTCGCTGCTGACTGGCTATAACACGCCGTTGCTGAAGGTGTTCTTCGATGCCTAAGTTCATGCCACACTACAATCCTCAGAAGGTGGGAAAACCAATTTCACATATTACGTGGTAGGGATTTTAGGCCACGCCAGAGGTTGCCACTGAGGAATATGTGAAATAGGTATCACTGCTTCCCTAGACCCCGCGTCGAATTTATACAATGGCAAGAATCAATTTCCAGCTTTATAGCTATTCCTTCTCGTGTCTCCATTACCGTCTGCGTTGACCTGGTTTCCTCGTTCTCTGGAAATTCATCATCTGTCTTCGTTCAAACAAGCAGAGTCCATCTCATATCAATAAACTGTCTCTGATTTATCTCAAGTTTTGTAATCGGACACAAGTGACTTGTCTGGTATTGTGGAGACATTTTCGTCTCCACTGAGCTGCTCCAGTCTTCAGGAATTCTTGGGATTCCCAGGAATTGTTGTACAAGGGACTTCCAGCAGATGGCAATGATTTGGAATAATTCTTCATCTCTTTTTCTAACTATATGCATGTATAATTGTGCATGTAAATAAATAAAGCTCCGCTAGAAATATGAGGATCATGAAAACAAGAATCTTGGATTCTCTGGAATGACGCTGGAGCTGATCTTGTAAAATGTTCCCGGACTAAGGTCGACACAATATTCCTCAATCACGTGTGTGTGTGTTTTTACTGTTTTGCGATTCATTTTCTAGTTTCTCTTTTTCTGAGAGGAAATTTATAAAAAATATGTTTTTTTTTCATCACTTTTTTCAATACTGACAACTTTTCATTAATAAACTGAATAATTGATGAAGGGTGTCTAGAATTTGAATATAAACAGGCGTCTTCACCAAACATTTGCGAAAGATAAATTCATGTAACGTTTGACCTATGTTTCATACATACATACATATATATCTATAAACTGTTCTGATCTTGTATATTACCAAGCCTTTGAGAGAAAGGAGTCATTTCCAAGTCAGTGGCCCCCCCTTTCAGAGAGTTCATTTTAAGCAAAAATGCCAAATGTTATTTAATTATTTTTTTGGGCTCGTGGGGAGGCAGTTGAGTATGTAATGTAACTTCCATTTGGGTCCCCACATATTTTACGCCTCCTTTGCGGCCAGTTTATTTTAGGCACGAGCCCCAAACAAAGCATCTTTTCCTTTCAGCAACGTCAATTTAGGCAGCCGTGCAGGAAATTCTGTGGAGGCATTGCTCCTCCACTCGCGCAACCGCTTTGAATCTATTTAGAGGTGTTCTCTGCTCAGAGTGGAAGGAGAAGCTGTCACCAAAGGACGGTCCTTTCTCGCCTGAACAACTCTCCTGCCGTCGGTTGTGTGGGGTTTTCCATCACGCCTTCCCTTATTCATAAGACAGTCTCTGTGTTTGGTACCAATTCGTGATGCTCATTGCAATTCAATTTATCTTTTTACTGCGGATTTCATCGTCATTTTGCATTCTAAAACGAATTTTTTACTTTATATTTTGACCTTTTCAATAACTGAACTATACTCAAATATATTACTCATGGTTATGAGTTGCTATATTTAATTGTTTTTACTGTTCATCTTATTCTTAGGTGGAGTTAAAATAACCTGCATAAATCATATATACATACGACCTACATACATACATTACATATATATATATAATTTATATATATATATATATATATATATATATATATATATATATATATATATAAATACATATATATATATATATATATATATATATATATATATATTATATATATATATATATGTGTGTGTGTGTGTGTGTGTGTGTGTGTGTGTGCGTGTTTGTGTGGTGTGTGTGTGTGTTTGGAACATTTCATGAAATGCTTTCATCCCGAGAAAAAATCCGCCTATAAGGAATGATACCTCATTAAAACTACCCAGAGAAAATAATCAGAGTCCACTGAAATTTGTATGACTAAGATTATGGCCAAGAAGAACTAGCAACGATTAGGCAACCTTACTAATGTATTGTGCACGATTATAAAGTTCAGAGTAATGTCCACATTCATGTTGGTGTCTGCAGATGGAAGTATTAACTGTGAGTGTGAGTTTCATTTAATTAGGAAGATTCCTGTTCATTCATTCATTCATGCGTTCACTATTTAAAGTATATTCTTTCATTCATTCATTCACTATTAAGGTATATTCATTCAAGCATTCATTATTTAAGATTTATTCATTTATTCATTATTTAAGGTACATTCATTCATTCATTCGCTATTTAAGGTATATTCATTCATTCATTCATTCATTCATTATTTAAAGTACATTCATTCATTCATTCATTCATTCATTATTTAAGGTTCATTCACTCATTCATTCACTATTTAAGGAACATTCAATCATTCATGTATTCACTAATTTAATTCACTAATCCTCTCTTTCCATCACAGCCAAAAATGAGAGCAAAAATGACAGCAAAAATCCACCTCGTAACAGAGACTTTCCATCAAATGCATAATCTCTGTCAATTAACCTGATGAAGGTTATTTTCGTGACTGCATCTGATAAGCATTTGGCAGCACACAATGAGATGAAGAGATTGCACGAATCAAAAAGTGTTAATGAACTTAGTTATTGACATATTTGTTTCAGGTTCTGATATGTCCGATTCTGTGTCATTAAAAATAAAAACAAAATAAATTTACATGTAAATATCTAGTTTTACGAGGTAATCTACATCCCACGTTCAGTATGACCCCAGGAACAACTCAAATGAAAGCATTCTTATATAAATGGTGATTTGCTTCTCCAGCATATCCCATTAGGACCTTTTGTATAATTCTCTCTCTTTCACTTGACGTCCTTAACTAGAGATCCCCCAGTAATAATGACCTAATTACGTTTAATCTACATATAAACAAGCAAGGCAGTTAGGTAAATGAATAATCAGTTTATTAAAACTGTCTTTTTCCAATCTGATGACAAGATTATATATATATATTTTTTTTTTTTTTTTTCAAAGAATGACTATTCTAGCTAATGTAAAAACGAGTCATTATCACCTTTCCATCTAACATAGCCGACTGGATTACCCAAACTTCAACATTTAAAAAGGATAATTTCATTATTTTATGTATACCGTTCGAATACATAATATTCATGCTATAGTGTTTCACATTCTTTAAACAGTTTCCCAAAGCAGTTTTTGTCTTTCAGACTAAAATAGTTTTTCATTGAACGGTCCCCTTCCTTTTAGTCAGACTGAGTCACTCACTCTTTCCAAAAGAAAGTGAAAGTTGTGGACTTAGAAAATCGCGAGAAAGAGGAGAATAGTGCAGAGTCAGGATCGTTTCACACCATTTCAGCTAACGAATCGTGCAAGGCTACGATCCAAGCAGGAGGGTCGGTGGTCTTCAGGTTGCGAGATCTAATACGCATTAATAGCACTGAGTTCAAGAGAAAGAGAATTGAGAGAAGTTAAGAGATAGAGAGAATAACAGAATATAAAGCAGAAATTTATTTCATGACCAGTTTTTAGTTTTCTGTAAAATGTAGAAAAAAATTGAGATGGCTATTAGTCTGTCCGTCCGCACTTTTCCTGTCCTCACTTTTTTTTGTCCGCCCTCAGATCTTAAAAATTAATGAGTCTTTTAGATTCTCTGCAAATTGGTATGTTGATCATCCACCCTCCAATCATCAAACACATCGAACTGCAGCCCTCTTAAAATTTGGTGGTTTGTATTTGAGTTAAGGTTAAATGTTAGCCATGATCTTCCGTCTGGCACCGCTATTAGGTGCCAACAACACAGAGCCACCACCGGGCCGAGGCTGAGCCTTACATGGGCGTGGCTGAGCTTCATACAACACTATACGCCGTACAGAAAACTCGATTTCGCCGAAGAAACTTCAGCGCATTTTTTACTTGTTTAAGGTAATGAAGAACCTAAAAGCTTCCTTACAATGCTTCTAACATTTTCCTTTTCTAATTTGGAAGAGGAGAAACGACCAGAGATAAGATCAAGAGAATCAGAAATACCCACATTTCTCAGCAAAGACAGGGTCGAGATAGGAAATTATTTTTGTCTTAATAAGATAACTAATTACTTCATGGCCGTGTATGTTTGTAAATGATAATATATATCCTTAAAACTTATTCAGTTGCAGCTCATGAACCTATCACGTCACCACAACTGCTTTTTGGTGATAAGGCTAGCTACCTTCCCACTGTTTCTATCTAATTACTAACTAGCATTGGGTATCTAACCCTGGTCCCTATTTCCAAAGTTTCTACATTGACAGCAACGCCAAGAGATTCATACAAACATTTATAAATAAGAGGAAATAGCAAATGTATATAGAAGATCCACAGAGTGTCTGAGACTGATTCACTACAAACTTATGAATGCCTTATGAGCTGAGGCCTCGTCAATAGATGACTGCAATTACACAGCGTAATTGTCCTTGAATGCGTTAGGCCTCTTAATGTCTAATATATCCTAATTACCTATCTGGGGGAAATTGCCTGATGAACTGATAATGGACACTAAAGTCTTCATGATGGAAATAGGTCGCTTTAAGTCCGGATCCTGACTGGTTCTGAGAGATCAGTAGTTACAGCCTATCACTATTACTATTACTATTACTACTGCTACTATTACACTTTTACTTCATCTTCTTTAAAATCATGAGTTTATCTTAACAGTATCAGTTCCCAAAAATAAAAACAGTTATCAAGATGCGTTATTTTTTTTTTTGTCAAGAAATAAATGTTTATCCCCTAACATCCAATAATTATGAAAAAAAAAAACAGTTTTAAGTAATAAGTAGAATTAAGTATCAAAAGTGATATTTGTGTTGATTGTATGTCTTGAAAAACGCTTTTAGGAATGAGATTTCTGCAGAGTCTTTAGTTGGAGTTGTTATTTGGTCTGTGAAAGGTAGAATGAGTGTTACAGATAGGGGTAGAGTAAAAGATGAAATTATTTTAATTGATAGCTTGAACGTTTCGTTTGAGGCAAGGAAGGCTACGTAAATGAATAAGACTAGTGTGGCTCTAGAAAAATTAAAGATAGGATATAAGAGAATCATATGAATTTTGATAAAGGCCTGCAGATACGCAGATTAAAATAGTTTGGAGGATTAGTGTTAGTCCTATGGCTAGTGGGTGCGTCATACATAGTGAAACAAATTGAAGAAGATATTAGTAAAAAAGAAGATAGAAGCAATGTGTTGATGCAGAAAGTAGTTTATGTAAAATATTAGTTTTGGGGACTAAGGATGGGAATGATTTCTTCTTTCTGAGCTTCAAGAACAGTAAATTCATCTACGGTTTACAAGACCATTATTTTATTTAAACTATTGAAACTAATGACAATTTTCAATTTTTGACTCTACGTTCCTTTGTTCTGTTTGTGTTGTGGCTTGTTGGCTTTTTGTGGTAAAAGTGACTAAATTATTTATTAAATGTACTGTTGAGTTTAGAGTTCATTATAGTAAATATTTTTAGTTTATGGCTCAGGCTTTCGGTCATCTAGGGGGATTTATATTTGTGTTGTTTTTCTTACTCTTGCTGCTTGTGAGGAGGCTCTGGCTTTGGCTCTATTTGTTTCTATCGTTCGTAGCCATGGTAGTGATAATTTTGGGAGTTTTAATGTTTTAAGATGTTAAATATTTATTTTGATGGTTTTGTTGATAACTTTGGTGGTTGATGGATGATTAGCTGTGCAGGTATCTTTATTTGTGGCCAGTTTTGTATTCGGGATCTATTCACTTAATGGGTTCTCTTTTTCTTGTTTAGGTCTTGGGTTTGGCTTGGACTATATTGGGTATTCATTTTAATTTTTTACAAAGTTTTTTAATTATGCATTCATTGACTGATTGAGGTCAAAAGGTGTCGTTGCATTGCTGCTAATCTTGTTCTGCTAGTGGTTCTTCCCAGGTTAGGGAGGAGGGCGAATTACTGATTACAGGGCTTTTCATAACGCACTGTAGACGCCACTGAAGGATCTTAGCAGCATCCTTTCCGCCCTAGGGCGTGGCTCTCTCTCTGTCTACTTTTTATCCGTTTTTTTTCTTTTTGTGGCTTTTCACTTAGCTGTCCAACTTCTTTACCTTTTCCAGATTTAATTTCTCATTTAGGAATGAATCCTATGAGGAATCTCCATAATAATAATAATAATAATAATAATAATAATAATAATAATAATAATTATTATTATTATTATTATTATTATTATTATTATTATTATTATTATTATTATTATTATTATTATTACTCGACCTGCTGTGTTTTATGATATATTTTAAGTAAATCCCGCTTATTTTGTGTCACGTATTTCCATTAAGAAAAACCCATGAGAGTAAGGAAGAGAGGCGGAAAAATAAATTGCTCGGCCAACATCATATTTCGGGGGAAATGCACAAAGAAGCAGCCTCCTTTTGGGAAGTAAATTCTGCTCGTGCGAAAAACGCCTTTTGAAATAGGAGTGTGGTTGCGTTGTTCTGCTCTAGTGAAATATTTTACCTTAAAATGAAAAAGGAATTTTGCACCTGGGACTTGTTGAGAGAGAGAGAGAGAGAGAGAGAGAGAGAGAGAGAGAGAGAACGGAATATCTATAATCTGTTAGGTTTGAAATTCTTTAGATTATTTCATTTACAGATTAGAGATAATTTGACATTTACTTGTTATAAAAATATTAGTGTACTGATGTATGAATTATGACTTATGGTTGAACGTTACTGCAGAATAAAGAGGAGGGATTATGAATTACAAATATCCCAAGATTAGATTCACTTTACATAAAATTCTGTCTATCTATCTATCTATCTATCTATCTATCTAGTATCTATATCTATCTATCTTCAATAAACCTCAAATGCAGAATTATATATCAGCCTTTCTATCTCCCTTCTACTAGCCTAAGGGACAAACTCATCAATATTATTATCTAATAACTGTCTAATTACCAACTTTACCTAGACGGGCCTGGGGTACAGATCATCGCCCTGTCTTTCCCTCTGTCTTGTCGTGGCCTTTCCTCAGGCGCAAAAGTTCCTTTGGAAATTCAAACAGTTGCTGAACTATTCTAAGATACACTCTCTATTCTTTCATTTTTATACAAACGGACCTTTACTGTCCAAAAGACACATTTGATTTATTTTACTTTTGTGCTTCTGGGTTTCAGTATAAAATTGCAAAATCTGCATTTATTCATTCTGTTTATGACAATCATCTCCCCATATCGCCTAATTTATAAGGCACAAACTTACAATGTTAAAAGAACTTAACAAATTATCTCCACTACCGAAGACAGTTCAAGTGATGCTTATCATGGAATTCTGTATTCTAATGCAGATATATTTATGGATATTTCAGGAACCATGCTTCATGCTTTTTATTCAAATTTTCATTTTAACGACTATTTTCTTTTAGAATAATATGAAGAAAATGTCAGAGCATTGTGAGAAAACTTGAGTAAAACAAAACTCCTCTTCGAATCAGAATTAGGTGGCTGTCAGTTGGCCCTTCGTGCAATTGCTAATCCTCGATCTTGAACAGCATTTCTGCTTCATCAGAGTTGGAGAAGGAAATTTGTTCTTTTGTCGCTTGGTAATCTGGAAGTCAACATAATTCTCACCCATCTTGAACAAGAATGTCTTTTGAAGTTTATTTGTGACCTTAAAAGTGAGAGTTCCTCAGCGTTTGAATTATTCCCATTGAATCATTTAAACGCTTATTCCCTGCATAACCGGAAAACGTGACCGAAAAAAAATACTCCCCAAGAGGAAATGAAAACAGACATAAGCTTACAAATCCTACTAAAATTCCAAAGAGGAGGTCAGAATATCGCTTTAGGTAGGGAAAGTCATTTTGATTTTACAGCTGGGAAAAAAACCTAATTTTTGGCCTGCATTTCAGCTCCAACTGTTTGTCTTTTAGCGAAGTGAAAAAGACTCCGCATATGTCATACCTGATAAACAATTTCTGCATTATTTTGCACCTGTACTTTGATCGTCTCTTTTTTTTCATTAACATATCAGTTAACTTCTAAAAACAATTACTAGCAATTACCTCTCTGTCAAAACAGACAACAAGCAAATTGATACAACCCTCACTTGAAATGTGAAAGTGAATAGGAACTTTATAGGCTGAAATGGGTTCAGTTCCCGTTGTTTATCTAATATTGCTGAAATGGTTTCTCAACAAACATCGCTCAAAATATGTTCTGTAATTACAGTGAATCATTTCTCTCTCTCTCTCTCTCTCTCTCTCTCTCTCTCTCTCTCTCTCTCTCTCTCTCTCTGAGACGTCTCTTACATTTATTATACATTTCTGAGCTCATTATCAATGTGTTTATGTCCGTATACGAACAAGTATGCTTAGATCAGCATAACCCCGTTTGTGTACAACTCGTCCTTTGAGACTGACTGAGTATTACCTTTCGAAGCTCCTTTCTTTTTACTGCCAACAAATTTTCAGTTTGTTTTTCCATATTACCGTCTTTATAGTGTATGGCCTTTATGGACACAACAGTCCAAGCATAAAGCCACCCCGAACTGACACTTAGCGCATCAGCTATAGAAAAGACAGTCCTTCATTATCCAGAAAGCAGTACTGTTCCTGTAATGAGCTCGCCTGTTGCACATGCCACATCGATGAGGCAACTCCCGTTGGCGTCATTGTATTAAGCAGTGAGTGCTCAGTTTTCACACAGGATTCAGAAGTCGGATTGACGGAAAACAAAGTAATGATGCTGATTATTGTTCAGAAACTAACATCTAATGCTTAATGCTCCTTGTTACGTAAAATTGATTTTTACGCAATAATTATGGGATAAAGTTGAAGAAGAAAAAATTCATTATTTTACAAAAATAAATAAATAAATAAATAAATAAATAAATAAAATAGAAAATTACATTTTGACAACTTGTTTTTATTTTGCGGAACTAATACAAGTAAGCTAAACTCGTGATTATAAAGAAGACGAAGAAAAACAAGTAAAAGAAGAAATTGTAGCCGTATTAGTAACATTAGTAGCAAAAGTAGTTATAGTAGTGATAGCCTGTAAGTACTGATCTCTCAGAGCCAATCAGGTTCCGGACTCAAAGCTAATGACCTCCATCATGAAGACCTCGTGTCCAGCATCACTTCATCAGGGCAATTTCCCCAGATAGGTAATTAGGATGTATTAGACATTAAGAGGCCTAATGCATTTAAGGGCAATTAAGCTGTGTAATCACAGTCACTCATGTTGACGAGGCCTCAGCTCATAGACATTCATACGCTTGTAGTGGATCAGTCTCAGACACTCCGTGGATCTTCATTTATATTTGTTTTTCCTCTTATTTATGAATGATTGCCTGAATCTCCTTGCGTTGCTGTTCTTGTAAAAATCATTGAAACAGGGAGCAAGGTTAGATATCCGGGACTTGTAAGTAACTAGATAGCAACAGTCGAAGGGTAGCTAATAACCATAGAGGAATTGGAATGACGTGATACCTTCATGAGCTTAAATTAGACACGTTAAAAGATATATAATATCTTTCATAAACGTATATAGTCACTAAATAAAAGATTTCAGTCAAGGTAAAAATACATCTCATTTCTCTACTGTGTTTTTACTGAGAAATTCCATTGCACCTGACTCTCTTGATCTGCCGCTCTCTGGTCGGTTCTCCTCTTCCGAATTTAGAAAAGAAAAATTTCACTGAAACATGGGAAGTCCTCAAGTTCTTTATTCTCTGAAAAATTGGTCATGAAATAAATATATACTTCAATGCTTTTATTCTCTCTCTCTCTCTCTCTCTCTCTCTCTCTCTCTCTCTCTCTCTCTCTCTCTCTCTCTCTCTCTGAACTCTTTGCCATCAAGGCCTGTTAGATCTTGCAACTTGAAGACCACCGACCCCCTCCTGCTTAGATCGTAGTTTTGCACAACTTCCTAAAAAAACTGGCAGACGATCCTGACCCTGCTTTTGTCTTCTTTCTCACGATTTTTTCAAAGTCCA
>NC_089787.1:15887092-15897092 GCF_040412425.1 Macrobrachium rosenbergii | reverse complement strand
CTGATAACATTGAAAGTTTTTTCATTCAATAACTAAAGAAGCTCTAGAACCTGTAAATTGGTACTTATTTTTGTACAACAGTTCTGTCAACACACTCACACACACACAAACACACACACACACATATATATATATATATATATATATATATATATATATATATTATATATATATATATATATATATATATATATATATATATTATTATGATTAGCAGGAATTCGCTAGCAAATTGCCTCCCTCCCCCTCCTTTGTTGTTGTTGGTTGTTCTGTTGTGTTTCATTTACTGTTATATATCGATAGACCATCTGTCTATCGACTTAAAAACAAGGGTTTAAAAGATTAAACCCGCTCTCATTTTTGATAAAGATCTTTCCTTCGAGGCAAAAGTAATCTGGCTTGGGTGTTTCTCCTACAGGCCAAAACCTCCCCTGCAGCAGGTGCAATGAGTCAAAACATCTGTGTTGGATGCACCCCTGCCCCATAGGAGGATAAAAAAAGAAACCCACGAGGTCGACACACACACACGCGGGCTGGAAGATATGGAATGAAGACGTTCCCAACACCTGGCCCCACCGATGCCCTTATCCTAACCACGTGGCCCTTTCCAAAGTATACTTTTCCTCGAAACCCTTCAAACCGTATTCCAGATAAAGACCACTCTCCACCGCTGGCCTGCCTCGAGCCCACACGCCATTGCTTGGAGTTTCGAGGAGTCCCCATCGCCTTGCCCCTTTACGGAAGCCCTTATCTCACCACGTGGAAGAAACTCGCCCTCGGAAATCAGCCAAGTCATCCACGGACTGCCTTCAAGCGCCTCGGAAAATCTGCTAAGGTAAAGTGCCCTGGAAGAGCCCCATTTCAGTCACGCTTTTGTCTCGCAATATTTTCTTAAAGAGAAAGCCAGAAATCTCCCTTGTCTAATGTCCGTGCGCCTCTTGCATCGGCAGTATTAATTTTTATTACTCCTTTGGCACCCTCAATTTTGTTCAATTCATTATTCTTTTGTCTATTTTCATTACTGGCGTATAATGTGCATATCTCTATTTCAGAGGGATCCATTTCGTGGAAGCCTCTGGACTGTGGCTGGAATTCCCCAGTTTCATTCAATCTACTTGAGTTCCTCTTTCCAAAATACTAATGTCATTTATGTAAATACACTACTTTAAATGTGCCAAACAGTGTTTTACTAATATTTCCCTCAGTAACCAGAGCCCTATGCTCATATGAAATTCTCCTTTGTTTTCCTCTTTTTACCTTTTCCCATACCCACAAAGTCAGAATCACAAGGCTAAATTACATTTAAATTGTTGCTACCTGTCTCACAGAGCATATTTCAAACTAAAACCACGGAAAAACGTAAATATATATATATATATATATATATATATATATATATATATATATATATATATATATATATATATATATTCCTCTATATCTAGTGTGTGTGTGTGTTTCTATATACATAATGTTTGTGTATGCAAATGTGGATGAGCTAAAAAGAGTTAAATTATTGTAATAGATTTATAGAAAAATACAATAAAAATATTCACAAACCAAATTGCTTTTATAAAACACTCAGTCATTATCAACCACCAATTATGGTTCTAGTGCTTGAACGCAATTTCCAAAAAAAGCTGCTATTGCCTTAGCACTTATTGAAACACCTTTCAACAGAATTCCTGTGTTAGGCAGAATGTAAACATCAGCCACCACCTGATTTGAAAACAAAAACCGACGCCCTTCACAGAGACGAACCAAAGGAATTGGAGGTTTGGGGTGCTGGGGGGGGGCTCATGCATGGTAGGAACATACTAAACAATGCATTTGAATAGTTGGAAAGGGGCCGTGGCTGAACCTATTGATCCATAGCTTTAATGGTTCTTCTCTCTCTCTCTCTCTCTACTCTCTCTCTCTCTCTCTCTCTCTCTTTCTCTCTGTCTTGATCCTTATTTTGATTGACAGACTCAACTACGGTTTTTTTGCTATTTGATTATCATTATCACTTGCATTTCCATCTGAGTCTTCAGACCAAATTTACCTCTGCCCGTTTCAGATGTCTCAGATTTAACAGCGAGTTTTTCTTCAGAGACATTTCATGGTTCTGGGATATTTGTTTCCTTGTCAATGCGTCCCACTATATCTATATTTCTTATTAGATGTATTTTTTTCTTTGTGTCCTGAACATTTACTGGTCGTATACTCTCTGCACATTTCAAAATTATTAATAAAAAAATGACTAAAAAATGATTGTAGCATGCTTATTATTAATAAAAAATATATATATTTATAAAACCGAACTTAAAAGTATGGATGTTGTGGGCAACCCCTCCTAAGGAACTTAGTCCGTCCTCAAGATTGTAACTCCTGTGAGTGACTGAAGGCGCTTATAAATGACTGTTTCTTGGCTGGATAATTATCCCGCTGTGGTGGGTAGTTTTCTTTGTGGCTGAAGCTTTCTTTTAGTTTTCTGTAATAAAAGAAAACTACTGAGATGGCTATTTGTCTGTCCGTCCCCACTTTCTCTGTCCGCCCTCAGATCTTAAAAACTACTGAGGCTAGAGGGCTGCAAATTGGTCTGTTGATTATCCACCCTCCAATCGTTGAACATACCAAATTGCAGCCCTGTAGTCTCAGTAGTTATTTATTTTATCTAAGGTGCTATGATCGTGCGTCTGGCACCAATAGCGGTGCCAGCAACACAGGTCACCACTGGGTTGTGGTTATTAAAGTTTCATGGGCCGCGGTTATACAGTATTATACCAAGACCACCGAAAGAAGGAGCTATTTTCGGTGGCCTTGATTGTACGCTGTAGTGACTGTACAGAAAACTCGATTGCGCCAAAAAAACTTCGGCGCATTTTTTACTAGTTTCTTCAAGGCTTGAATCAGGTTCCAAACAGAAGGGTGTTGACAAGTAATTGAATTTTGGATAACATTATGCTACCCCTCTGAACTATTATTAGCTCTAGGCATGTCGTTTACTGTTCGATTACGAACATTCCAAGACGCAGTGGAGAATTTTGGTTGCTGCAATCCAGTTCCCACCTCAGCCTCGTGCTTGGCTGATATGTGTAACTTCAAAGTATGCGATGACTTCGGGAAGTAAGTCGTGATCTATGCCTGCTACTTCATAACTTACCGGAAATGAAGCGAATGGAGAGAAATATATCATTTTCGAACCGAATGTTTTATCGTCGTTATTCCTTCGTCGTAAACCAAGGTCATGAACTTCTCTTACATATGGATTTTCTCCCCAAAGGTGAAACAGAGGCCATTTCTGTTCCTGAAAATCATCATGGCTGGACGACATTTTTCCATTGAGTATCGTTGGTTCTCGTACTCACTATGTTGGCGTGGGTATGTCTAGGACTCAAAGATAAAAAATAATAAATTACATCTAGTATGAAATATGCATGTCGTGGGACGCAGATGACCGGACACAGTTGTCCAGGATGCAATCGACAAATTTCATATATGCAATATTGATATTTTTTATTGTTTATTGCCTTTGCATAAATAGGTTTACAGGGTATGAAGCATTCATGTTGCTTTGATAAGAGTATTTCATCTGACATTTACTTCTGTCATACATCTATCTGTCTGTTTGTCATTTACCGGTCAGCTTTCTCCTTTTACAAACATCCTGATTATATATATATATATATATATATATATATATATATATATATATATATATATATATATATATATATATATATATATATATATATATATATATATATATATATATATATATATGCATACATACATTATCAAGTGGAAACTTCATGAAATAAAGTATAAAGCCAAAAACCAGCAGAACATGGTTAAAATGCTGTAACTAGTAGTTTTAAGAACAAAAGTTGTTGCTATATCTCCTAAGAAAACTTTAGAAGCAAAATACCGTTGGAAAACGTACAAGAATCTGCTCTTTCCAAATGTCTTCTATGGTCCAAAATTATTGTTACGGAAGTGTCTAGTAACCTTCACCACACTGTTAAGGTACAGACTCACGTCACAGCGTCACGCCTCAGTGTATGCTTGATCGCGTAGCTGTGAGTTACTCAGCTCATGCTCCCTGTGTCTCATTATCTTAATCGTGAGAACTACAGTTATCAGAGAGGAGACGGTGATAGTGAAGTATATCCAGATGGCATTGATAGTAAAGTATATCCAAATGACAGTGATGTTCAAGTATATCCAGATGACAGTGATAGTGAAGTATATCCACATGACATTGATACTTAAGTATATCCAGTGATGGTGAGTTATATCTAAATGGCAGTGTTCTGAACATATCCAAATGACTAATAGTGAAGTATATCCAAATGACAGTGGTACTCGAGTATATCCAGATGACAGTGATAGTGAAGTATATTCAGACGACAGTGATAAGTATATTCACTGATAGTGAGTTATATCCAAATGACAGAAATAGTGAAGTATATCCAAATGACAGTGATACTCGAGTATATCGAGATGAGTGATAGTGAAGTATATCCTAATGACAGTGATAATTAAGAATATCCAGTGATAGTGAGTTATATCCAAATGACAGAAATAGTGAAGTATATCCAAATAACAGAAATAGTGAAGTCTATCCAAATGACAGTGATACTCGAGTATATCCAGTGATGGTGTATATCCAAATGACAGTGAGTCACGTATATCTAGATGTCATTGATAATGATGTATATCCAAATGACAGTGATTAGTATATTCACTGATAGTGGGTTATATCCAAATGACAGAAATAGTGAAATATATCCAAGTGACAGTGATACTCGAGTATATCCAGATAACAGTGATAGTAAAATATATCCAAATGACAGTGAAAAGTAAATATATCCAGTGATAGTGAGTTATATCCAAATGACAGAAATAGTGAAGCATATCCAATTAACAGTAACAGTGAAGTCTATCCAAATGACAGTGATACTTAAGTATATCCAGTGATAGTAGATTATATCCAAATGACAGAAATAGTGAAGTATATCCAAATGACAGTGATAGTCACGCATATCCAGATGACAGTGATAAAGAAGAGCAAAGTGAAGACAGTTATTAAGAATACAAAGCAAGAGTCGAAGGTTTCCGACCCCTTGCGGGGAACCGCTGCACCACAAGGGAAACTCGCGCATATTCTGGGCTAACCGTCGATATATAATTTATATAATTCTCCTAAGCCTTTTCAAGTTTTACTTCTCAGAGATGACCCTTTGAAGGTCCTCAGCTGAAATGCCGATCCCCACGAGATGACAGAGTCTGAAAGTGTTACCAAATGTAATACAAACATGAGACTAGTGGATAATTCTGCCGCAAGAACTTCAACCATCGAATGAGATCGTCACACACTCGGGAAGTTGCGAGAAGTTCTTTCCCCCATGTGATATTACGAAGGCGAAGGCACGCTCACTGTTGGATGCTCTTGCGTATTTCTAGATAAGAATAGGCGCCAGAAAGTGAATGTTGTAAAATAAGTGAGAAGTAGCAGTAATATGTGTTGGTAAAATTGTTGGTTTTGTAAGTGATTAATGTAAGCTGTAAAGATTCTTGATTAGTGTGATTAATTATTGAGACATCAATCAAAATGTTTAACAAATTACACTAATCACTTGCAAAACCTACAATTTTAATAACAAAATCACTTATTTATATATATATATATATATATATATAAATATATATTATATATATATATATATATATATATATATATATAATATATATATATATATATATATATATATATATATATATATATATATATATGTATATGTATATATATATATATATATATATATATATATGTATATATATACAGTATATATATATTATATATATATATATATATATATATATATATATATATATATATATATATATATATATATATATATATATATATATATATATATATATATATATATATATATATATATATATATAATTGTGAAGTGCATAATAGCACATGATGTTGCGGAGAAATTCTAATGACAACAGGAAACAAAACAAAAGAAACAAAGAAACCCCAGCTACAAGAACATCAACAAAGGCAGAATTCAAATACTGGAGCGCAGGACTTTCCAATGCGGTAAGTGATGACTTGAAATATTTTGTTCTATTTTTGTGGTGACTTTTCTATTTTAGGAGTGACTAAACCAAAAACATTGACTTCCGCTAACCAGGAGAAGTCTTATTTAACTGCTTAACCAAAGGGGTTTAAAAGACCAGAGCTCCAATTGATAAGATTTCATCAGTAGATTACTTCACCAATGTATCTTTAGTATTTTGTAACAATATCCCATAGATGTGATGGTATCTTTTACTTTAGTCTCAGTTCATGTTATTAGGTTTTCTGCTTTGTTTTACAGTTATCTTAGCGTGCTTTAAACGAATAGCAGTCTAGAATCTATCGCAACAATGGATGTTATTATTCACTAGGACTTTTTCTAAGTTTTTTGTTTGTTTCGATGTCCCTGAGAGTAGAGCTCAGGGTCGCTTTTTTTTTTTTTTTGTCCCGGTGCATTGTGATTAATGGTGGCTAACGTATTTCAAACGTCTTTTGTTATTTTCACCTGGAAATGTTGGTGCTTGAGCATTCTAAGCTTCACCAATCAAGTGCGATTTTGGGATTCATGCACTGTGGGTTCCCTCGGTGCAGACATGGAACTCTCGTTTACTCCCGATTTGTTGCAAAAATCTATTCAAAATTTTCTTTGGTGTGTTTTGAACGTTACTGACGTTCATTGAGGTTGCAAATACGCAGTTTTAAAGATGCTGGACCCTTCCCCAACCTCTATCCTAATAATCATAAGGAACCACAGCCACAGGGTGGAGATTTTGAATATGGGAAAAGACAAATCGATTGAAGCACTGGGAGATAGGCCCAGGTCTCAATGCCTCCAGGACCGACTTCGTCACCAACCAGTGACCAAACAAAACACAGCTGAATAACCTACCTGGCAACTGTACACCCACCCTCACCCCCGCTTCCTATTATTATTATTATTATTATTATTATTATTATTATTATTATTATTATTATTATTATTATTATTATTATATACAGAATGCTTAATTTATGATGGCTATAATCAGATGATGCCATACGTTTATATAATGAAATCGTCTGACATTATTATTATTAACCATTATTATTATTATTATTATTATTATTATTATTATTATTATTCATCTCAAACCCGTCCCCCGTCCCTGTCCCTAGCACTGACTGCCTCAAGACAAAAAAGAAACTTCCTTATACTACTGTTATTTACAAGTCTATTCTGCCTTGTTGCATGTTACATGAAATGTGCCACAACGACAAACATCCTCTGCGCTCCTCTTTACCTGATCTGTCTGGTTTTGCTCGCAACACTTGGCAGGCTGCTGCTGCTGCTGCTGCTGCAAACACTGTGACGTTTTCCAGCATCTGGTTTAATATTACTCAGTTTGCTGGAGTTTTGTCTGGGCTACAACTAAAATTTGGAATAGTTTACCCAGTGCAGTTGTGGAATCTTCTGATCTCCAAATACTGGACCTAGGAGCGCATTCATTCCTGCTCTCTGCTGACCACTCCTGAATTTCTGTCCTGTCGGTTTTATACTATGTCCCTCCACATTTATTTATTATCACCTTTTCCTGTAGTTTCTCTCTCTCTCTCTCTCTCTCTCTCTCTCTCTCTCTCTCTCTCTCTCTCTCTCTCTCTCTCTCTCTCTCTCTCTCTGCAGGCTGATTTCCCATTTAGTTTTATTGTCTGTTGACTCTGCCCAAAAGAGTTCTCAGCTGAAAATTTAGAAAAAAACAAAGAAAAGAAAAATCGAACATGACGGTTAGTGACGGTGAATAATATGCAAATTGTCGTTCCTGCAGATTTTTACGGCTCCCGAGTTTGGTTGATTTTTATTATTACTAATATTATTTCAAGGATATGAAGTCCAAATAAAGTAGCTTGAAAGGCTGCTAACTTGTAAAGAAAACTGTAAAACATAAAAGACAGGAAAAAGATAGCGGTAAACATTGAAAACATAATTTAGGAGGGACGCATGAAAAAATGAATAAAATTATAAGAATGACCATGTAAGAACTGAGCGTCTTACTGTTATTATAAAGAGGCAACAGTGATGTGTCTTGGAGTACCTCCACACTACAGTCAGACATGGGTAGTGGGTTAATGTGGCTTTTCTTAATAACATTCACTTCAGGGTGTGACGTCCCTGTCTACACGAGTTAGGGTAGAAAAGACTCTTTAGCCTTGGTAGGCAGCTCTTTAGGAGAAGGACACTCCAAAATCAAAACAGAGGGTAGAAGGGACTTTAGCCTTGTTAGGCAACCCTTCTAAGAGATGGCTACTCTGAATACAAACCTTGTTCCCCAACCGTGGACTGTGCCATATCCATTGTGCCGTGGGCTTCCAAGGTTTTGGGTTTGAGTTCCCTTGCCTGAGGGTACAATCAGGCATATCTCTTTTTTGTTCATTTTCCTGTTTTTTTGAAAAGTGTGTAAGACAGGCTGATGAGAAAGCAAAAGTTGCTTGGTGGATTATCAGGAGAGTGTTACCTAATTTTTCCTTCTGAGTGTTTTATCTCTAAATCTATCCTGACTATCCTCCCCCACTTGTTGTGGCAAACCTGGAAGATTTCTTTTGCCTTACAAGGTGTTCCAGCCCCACCTTGTCAACCAGTTGCTTCTGGCGTTTTTTTTTTCAGTGGCGTATGATGACGTTTATTTATATTCTCAACAGAATTTTTGTAAATAATGCAAATACTGTTGTTGTTGGTATTGTTTATTCTGTTGATTTTTACAATATTACTATTATGAGAGTATTTATTAGTTTTGATACTGATTTTGTTGTTAATTTTAATTCTTTCGGGAGACATTGAGCTGAACCCCGGGCCTGTTACTTATTACAGAAAAAAAATTGCAAAGTACTTCACTCAAATATTTGGGGCTTATGGTCAAGATTTCTTGATCTCCAGAGTTGTGCCTGTAACTATGATTTGATGTTTTTATCTTAGACTCTTGTAAGTTACTACAAGTCAAAAGCCAAGTCTGTTAATTGTGGGGTTTGATGGCCCTGATTTTGTTTATCGTCGTAGCATCCCACATGCGCAAGGTATGGCTGTATACACTAAGTCCGAACGACCTATTTATTGTGTGAAAAATTTCGAGTGTAGTTGCGATGAAGTCCTTTGTTTTAAAATTTTCAGTAAGTTCTACTGTGTTTATGTATTTGCTGTTTACTGCAATCCAAATATCGACGATTCTATATATGACTGTCTTTTGGAAAGGATTAGTCAGACACAGACTGTAAGGAAAGGATTAGTATGGCTCAGTCACAGGATTCAAAAGCTTCATTCGTTATTTGTGGAGACTGTAATGCAAAGCACAGTGAGTGGCTAAATTCAAATTCCACAGATCAACATGGCCAGTCTGCTCTTGAGTTCTTTGTATCCTCCGATTTTGTCCAGCTAATTGAGGAACCCACACACATTTCTGGTAATAGATTAGACCTCATATTCACAGATGTTCCAGCTATTGTCAAGTCCAAGGTCTGTGAATATATAGGCACTTCTGATCATTGTGCCATTGAGATGGACATATCTGTCAATCAGTATATTCCTAATTCCACCATTGGAAAAATGGTCTGGCTAAGAGCCAATTGGGATCCCACTATTGAAGCTTGTCAGTCACTTAATATTTCAGTTGCTATATTAGATCCTGATCCCAAAAAGAAGCTAAATGAAATGCTGATGGCTATTTTAATAAGTTATATCCTAGAAAGGTCATCAAATATATGACAAATGACCAGCCATGTTTGAGAAGAGACTACCATGACAAACAGACCAAATTCAACACATTGAGACAAAATGTTCAAAGTGAAAATTACACCATTTTTTGAAAGTCTTTCCTTACCACGAATAGAACTGACCATACAGCTGAGAGAAATTGCAGTAATTCCTTGAAGAGGAAACTTGAAGGAATTAGTCAG
>NC_089787.1:15859592-15882092 GCF_040412425.1 Macrobrachium rosenbergii | reverse complement strand
TGCTTCTTTCTTTCACTAGCTTTTGGACTTTCTTTGCATTATCCCCAATCAGTACTTCATCACGTTGCACTCTCAATCCACTGCAGTCTGCAAATACTCAAAAAAAGCACAACATTTTTCTTTCATTCCCACATTGACACAATTTCGTGTTGGGAAATTTTCCTTTATTACGCATTAAATCTTTAATGTCGTTCTTTTTTCATTTCATAGACATCACATACTTCCCATTTTCTTGGATCCTCATTACCGCTTCTCAGACTAATTCCAGACTGTTCTCCTCTTATTACTTCTGTCACCTGCCTTATTTCCTCAATCAAACTACCACCATTTTCCTGCCTGGTATAGTCATCAATGTTATGCTTCTATTCCTCGTTTTGTTCGATGTATCATCTCCACCTTTGTAAATTGGGATAAATATCACTAGACTCATCCAGGAGAATAGGTAGCCATAAATTGACAGACCATTGCTTTGATGCATAAAAATTTATATAGATTAACGATAGCTTTATACACTAGCATTTATAATTTAAGGGAAAAAATGCAGATTCACTGAGATTTTCATGTCAGAATTGTTGTTGAATGCAAGAAGCCAAAACTGTAAGATATATCAGTCCCTCAGCAGTAACAGGGTCTCAGAGAGATGAAGCATAGCAGCTTAACTTGTGCCTCGGCCAGAGAGAGAGAGAGAGCAGAGGTGTCTGAACTCCTTCACTGTCAGGGAATTCCTCTAGAAATCTGCGTTCCTCCCAAAAGGCTGAGAATCTGCATCGGCATTTCTGAAGTGCAAAACAAGCCGAAATGGCCCCTTAATTAGTTTCCTTTTAAGAAGAAATTTTTCTTGACGCTCAGCCCAGAAAATTGCAGGATATATGGGAACAGAGTCGAGGGAAAATGTTGCAGCAAAAGATAAAGAAAATATTTTTGCCTTTTTGCGTGTGTTTTTAAAATTAAGCTTTAATGTTTATAACATTCATCTTTTTTTATTAATACTGGGTTTTTCAGAAACAATGTTCAAACAGTTCTTTTCTCTAAATGCAATTTAAGTTATTTGTATTTTAACACCATTATCACATCACACTGACATATATAAATATATATCTCAACTTGTGTGAGGAACTTGATTGTAACGTAAATGAATTTATGGTTTTGATCGTCATAGACTTTCATCATGTTACAGAAAAATAAAACGCAGATTTGGAAAAGAATTTCGTGTTCACTTTTTTTTTGTTTGTATTTTGGGGCGTTGGGATTAATTCAGATATAATGTAACAAACCTTAACATAGCCCAAAATTGTTTCAAAGCATTTCAGATTGCCGTAAGTTATTATTATTATTATTATTATTATTTTGTTTTGATTATTATTATTAGGTCAGAAAAGAATCCTATTCATATAAGTGGAATAAAGCCCTCAGAAGCCATTGACTTGAAATTCAAGCTACCAGAGAATATGGAAGAAGTTACAGGAGATACAGAAAAGGTCATTTATTAAAAAAAAAATGATAAATTAATAAGTTAATAGATACCTAAAAATATAAATAACCAATTTAAATGCAATGTGAATTGCGTTGCATCTTCAACTTGAACTTTTCAGATTCTAATTGCATAATATGTTTTAATTTTAGGCTTTTCCACAGTTTAATCGTTAAATTAAGGACCTCTGGAACAGAGGAGTTCGACAGCGAGGCAAAACAAGAGACCAGCCGTCGGTGATCCAAGTCATTGCTAACAGTGTTAAGGAACAGAAACCTGCCACCACGAACCACTCTGTCGAAAAGAGATAAATCTCTGGCAGAAGCTCTTAAGGCAATAATTGTCACAGATGCATTATATTTTTACAATTAATTTCATGCCATCATGTCTGTTGAAGAGAGAAATCTCTACTGCCATAACAATTACTTCTGTTATCAGCATTATCCCTTTAATAAATAAGATTATTGTGAATTTAACCATATTCGTAAGATGGTGTTGATTAAAAGAATAGTTTTTTTTGACAGTATGGTGTGAAACCTAGATAAATTATTATATAAAGCAAGCTTAAGCTTACAGTGAATATGAAAAACTAAACCAATATTAGAATTTCAAATCATTCACTATAATATGAGTCTAAAAACTGCTTGACAGAGTTTTAAGTAAAACTATCTAAAAATGCTCATAACAAGATTACGTGAGAAAAAGTAAAATATAGATAGGATATACAGTTAGGCTCAGTTGATATAATTAGTTTGCTTATTTGAATGAAAATGTTATAAGACAATAATATTTTTATAAATACTGTCCATTTTAAATATGTATATATACATATGTAATACATAATACATAATGCCATTACATACATACATTTGTGACTATACATACATATTCAAGTTATATATAAATAAGATATTATGATGTATTATTACTACCGGACATCATAAATATCTTCATATTTCTTGTATTTATCTTAGGGCTTTGTATTTATATAAAAAAGCGAAGAATTGGTAAGTTAAGAAAGGGCATTGTATATGTATTATATATATATATATATATATATATATATATATATATATATATATATATATATATATATATATATATATATATATATATATATATATATATATATAGAATCTACTATATCTATATATATATATTTGTTACGTGTGAGGTCTTGGTTGATCATGTATTATTCAATTTACGTAATTTTTACGGCCCTGCAAACCAAGATTACACGTAACCTGCCACTTGAAGCCAAAAGTTAACCTCAAAGACAGTCGTTAATTAGCCAAAGGTCGCCAGTTAAGGGTTATTAACCTTAACAAAAAATATTTGAGATGAATTTGATTTTAAACGCAGCGGTTCTTCCAAACATTCGGACGCGAGGCATACAAAGCATCGAGATTTAACCTGATTTTGCTTACCTAAATCCTAGGTATTTTACTGGAATAACGGGGTTGAAGCTAACAATATAATAATTAGGCTTAATCTAGACTTCGTAAACACATATACCTAAGTGGTGGCTGAAGGAAGAAACAAAGAAATGCGAAATACAGAAAAAGATAAAAGAATGGGCGAAGTTTTGAACAAAAAGCGACTTTACCTTAGGACGAACGTTGTGCGCACCAACACCGCCGGGGGGTCTTCGCAATTGCTTCTTCACTTCACTAATAGGATAATAGACAAAGAAAAGGAGAAGAGGCCCCGTCGGACATGTGGTCTCTCCGAATGCTCCAGTCTCTCTGAAGTTCCCTGACCGGCCTGGGTCAAAACAGGCCTACAGTCATGCCTTAGGCGTCTACGCTCTGTTAAAACATTCGCCACGAGAGACAGGTAGAAAGGAAAAAAGGACTTTAGGACCACCTATTCTTAAAGTTGAATATGGAAATTTTCCTATAGGTGGAAGGCCTAAATGCCTAAATGCTCCTATTCCTTTTTCTCCAACGGATGTTAAAGTTTGAACTGAAGATTTGCTCCCCCTTAAGGGCCTTCACTCCCTTTTCGGGTTGTCTATACCAAATGTTCTTAACCTGTCCTACTGGTGTGGGACAAAGCAATTTCCCTGTCTCAGTCAGGCTGATATTTCTATCCCTAAATGTTTTAATAACGAGGTATTGTAAATCATGTTTGGGTAAAAGTGACAACAAGGCGAAACAAATGCGTAAATATTTATAAAATAAATTGCTCCCCCATGTTTGTTTGTAAAAATCTAATATATGCAAAAAAAATTAAAGAGGGCCTTCACTCCCTTTTCGGGCGTGAAGGTCTATACTAAGTTAAGCTGTTCGCCTCTCGTAGGTTACTCTCCTTCCCTGAGCAGATTAGTCCTGGTTAGCCTACCTAGCTACAGAACTACCTAACCCTAGATAGGATATGAGCTGTAATCACTACTTTACCTAATTCTAATAGTACTATAAGGTGCTAATCACTACGGTTATTATAGGCTACCTCCTACAAATCATGATGTGTTTTAGACCTAGCCTAGTGGTACATTCTATGATATTCCCTAGCCTAACCTATCCTAACCCGACCGTAGCACCAACATAAGAGTTAATATTCTAACTAAATTACAACATGGTTTATGTTTAATACAATTAAAATTTACTAGTTAATTCATGAGGTTGCCTCATATGATAAATGGGTGCCTCACTGAGGTCTTAGGCCATGCGTGTCACGAGCATCGTGGCTCGTTTCACAATAGTTAAGATTACTGAAATTAGTTAGGCTACTTACATGATTACTGCGGCTCGGTGGTAAGTGGAAAGAACAAGGCTACTAAATTGATGTACTGTACTTTAAGGTGGCCTAGGCTAGGTACAAATAAAAGGAAGAGATCACACTGGCTACCTTCTCTGGGCAAGGGGCCAGGATCACTCTTAGATGTTAGGGCACTGTGCCGAGAGGGCACTAGTGCCAGGATGAGCGTATAGCTCTGGCAACTACTGGGCTCTCTTCCGCCCCTTCTTCTTCTTCTTCGGTTTCCTCCAAGGCCTATCAGTAGCTGGCCTAGCAGGTGATGAGAGCACCGACTCGGGGACAGGCCAGAAGGGCTAGCGGGCGCGAAGTCAGGGGCAACTGCAAAAAGCTGCGGGAGGACTCCCTACTCCGGCTGCTGCGACAACCGGAGCGAAAGCGATCTCGACTTCTGCGTCCGAGGATGCCAGTTCCTGGTCTTCCAAGGAAGGGGTACCATTTCGATCCTCCAGGGTTCATCCCCTGGAGTCAAATTTGCAAAGAAGAAGGTTCGGGTGCTGGAGGCTCTCCAGTCGCAATGATCAGCTGCATGGGGAATCCTAAATCTCCCGGAGGAGGATTCGCCTCATGATTTAGACCCGGCATAGGGCCTTTTCCATTGGTAGCTCAACGTCCGTGGCGGACGGAGTCTGGCACTGCTCAGTGCTCGCAAGTGGCACTGGCAGCAGTTGAGTCAGTCAGCATGCCTGACAAGGGGTCCGGAGGTGCAATACCTCTCGGACGACTTGGGTTTGGCTGCGGCAGAGATTCCTGCCCCAGCAGGAGATCGTAGCCTCTCCTAGAGTTTTGTTCGGGGGCGTCCGCTGGGCGTTGCTTGCTTGGGCAGCCCTCCCAATTTGTGGAGTGGTCTGCCCGCTTGCACGTCCTGCAGTGGTACTGCTCCTCCTGAATCTCTCTTCGCGGAGGAGGACCTCTTGGTGGGCCAGCCCTTCGCGATTGGAGAGGGCTAGGCCTGAAATAGGTTGGGTGGCGCCCCTTCCGCGGACCACTTTGGTGGGCGGAAGGTGGAGGTTTGTCATTTTGACAGTTTTACTGGGGCCTCCGTGGAGGAGGTAACGTGGCTGCGGAGTGGCGTTGGTGACGGGCTTCCGCAGAGAAGATCCCGACCCAACAAGAAGACCACTCCGGGCCGAATTCCACCTACCACGCCAAGGCGGTGGGGTATCATGCCCCAAGGTGTCATTACCTGGAGTTGGACCGTAGGAACGGTAATGGTGTGGCCCTCTATCCACTTCATTTCCCACCGGGTTTCTTCGTCAACCATGGCACCGGCTGGCACTTGGGCCCTAGTGATCAGGCTAATGTCTGCCGCAGTGTCTACTGTGACCGGAAGGGTCACTGGCAGGCTAGTGCTCTGAAGAGGGGCCACCGAGATGAACTGGGTTTCCAGTCTCTCGGGTAAAGGATCCGGTGCGGACCAGCAGCAGAAAACGAAGTGCTGATTAGGTTGACAAATTTGGTGGTGGGGACATGATGTGGACAGGCCGGAGATCCAGCATTGTAGTGGCTAGCAGCCCCACAGGATTTGCACGGGCCTTTTGGATGGGCTCGGTGGCCTGCAGTAACTGTTGGAGGAGAGGGCTGAGCGGATGAATCGGGAGCTGAGTTCTGGCTGGTAGGGTTAGGCTGCTTATTAGTGCCGAGTTTGTATCGGCACTCAGCTTCAGCGTGGCCCCCTTCTTGCAATAGTTGCATATGGTCTTGCTAGGCATTCCATTCTTCGGGCGAGTGGAGTTCGAGAGGTAGGCCGGAGGGATGATTCGCTTCTGAGAGGTGCTATGCGACTGATTGAAAGTTTCCACGAATCAGCCATGCGACAAGCTTCCATAAGTGTGGAGGGCTGTTTATCGTTAAGATATACCGCAAGGCCCAGGCACACATTGGAAAAGGTCTTCTAGCATGGTCCGATTGAAAAGATCCTCAAACGTCGTGCAGGCCAAGGAGTCGAACCAGCGCGTACCGGACTGGGTTTTGTGACATGCCCATTCCGTCCAAGACCAGCCGACTTCCTTGGCAAGACCTCAGAACCGTTGTCTCCATTTTTCTGGGGTTATCTCGTAGGCCTTTGTAATGACTCTACGAACTTCCGCCATGTTGCCTCTCTGGCTCTTCTCCAGTGAGCGAAAGCGCTGCTGCAAGGCTTTTCCTCCATATGCTTGGCTAGTATTAAGGCTCTCTCCGTCTCCGTGGTGCTGTAGTTATCGAAAAGAGCCTCGATCTCCTCCACTTCTGGCTCGTCCTCAGTCCACTTGGGGACTAGGGAATTGATGTTCAAATTGGAGCGCTTTGATGCAGCAGGTGTAGGACTGGAGGCTTGACATAGCCATAGCTTCTGGTATTCTCTCCATTTTCGCTCTCTCAAGCTCGAGCCCTTCTCCTTTAGGGCTAACCTGGGTTTCCTGCAGGCTAACTCATGCTGTCAGCCTCTTTCTTCTCTCTTCCTCTTCATATTGCCTTTGCTCGCTTCATACACCCTTTCTGTTCTTCTTCATACTTCTCTGCTCGAAGTCTTTCTTCCTTCTCCCCGCTTGGCCAAGTCGTCCACTCTTGCTCCCTTAACCCAGGTGGTAAGTTCAGAGGGCCGGGTGAGACCTGGCCGCCCCCAGCCCCAGGAAAGTTTTTTATAATGCTCTGCTGCCATGGTTCTTGGTGGGGGGAAGGGCGTCTAACCGGTCGACTGGGCGATTTGGGCAGCGAGAAGTGTCTCTTCAATAATGACGTGGCACCCTTCAAAAGGTGGCACTGTAGTTTGGGTGTGCCGTGTATTAGGTCACACTGGTGGCACTCCAGTATCCCTAGGCACTGGTGTGCAGGTTAGGTCCCAGAAGAATTTTCTTCTGTGTTCCCTTTGGTTTTGTTTTATTTATTTTTCTGATTCTGCTTGGTGGCACTTATGGTGCCACGTGTCTTAGGACCCCACTGGGAGTCCAACTAGGCTATATGGGGAGGAAAGGTACTCTGCCAATTCCCCGCAGAGTGCAACAATCGAATGAGAGAGAAAGGGAAGGTAAAAGAGAGAGAGAGAGAGAGAGAGATAGAGAAGTAGTTTATTCCAGTGACAGAGTGCTGCAAAATTATTGGCACTGTGGAATAAAGTGAAATTTTTTTTTTTTTTTTTTTTTTCTTAAAGATCCCTGAGTGGCTGGTCCCAGCACCGTCCTGTGTTGGCCCCTTCTTTTTCAGAGGGTGAAAACTACTGTTTGCTTCGGGTCTGATAGCAGGCCTCACTGTGGACCGATAGTTTATCACTGTATCGTAATTACTCTTAACTTGTCCCCATCTATTGTGGGACAGAGGTGTTTCTTTTTATTTGGCTTATTGTATTCGAATTAATTAGCCAAGTGTCAATACTTTTTCTTTGAGAGGTTTACAGATAATTTAGGTTAGGAATGCTTACTGAATGACGAGAGAGAGAGAGAGAGAGAGAGAGAGAGAGAGAGAGAGAGGAGATTTTCAATCAGCGAATTTTTGTTGCTTGAGAACATGTAAACAAAGATTTTATACATGCACAATGGCATGGATCTTAATAAAATGATATAAATGCGTCGTCTTGGCTTCCTTAAGGATTACTTTATTATCTTAATTTTCCCGGGAGCCGACGTCACAAAAGTTTATCGTAAAAATTTTAAATTTTCTTTATATGATTTTATAGTAGGTATTCGTATAGGAACTTGTTATTACTCCTAACTAAGGCCTATCTTTCCCTGCCTAACATTTTTTGTTTTTTTTTTTTTTTCACCGGGTCTGTCTAACTTCTACTACGCCGAGAAAGTAGTTCCAAAAGGGCTGGGAGCAGAGTGGTCACAACAGAATGACAATAACAAGGTCTTAAGATGGCGGAAAACCTGTTAGCCTAAGTTTTTTGTAAAGACAACCAAGTGGCGCGAAGGAAACCCTAAAATATTGTTCTCTCACAAACAGTTCGAACAATTTTCAAAACAATCAAGGGCGGTATTTTCTTTAGCACAAATTCAAACAACGAAACAAATGCAGGTATCCAGATTTTTACTTTTAAATATACTCAATCATGCATAGCGTTTGCGTTACGGATGGAAAACTAAATTACCAAACAACTTTGTGTCTTTGTTATCAAGTCATGTGGGTGAAAACATCCTCGCAAACAATGGAATAGATTTGGCGTTGATTTGGAACGGACCAAATTTTTACTTTACTGAAAATGTATTTTATGATACACCATTACTTCCGTTCGTTCGCCACTTCACTGACACGGTTTGAATGATTCCCGCTATATGCAAACAATAACGACGTGGAATTGGCGACGATTTCTAAATTACTTTGTGTATATGAACAGGCTCCGCTTTTTCCCGGCCTTAAAATACGTTATGGACGATTTAACTCGCATGTTCAACACAGTAAAAATGCTATTTCATAAATTATGTCTCTCGTTATAAATTATGTCTCACTCGTTTCTACACCCTCCTACCATGCTAATTTTCGCTACACTTGTTATTATAACTATTCTCTTTACTGCTTATTATGCCTGGTTCCTTGTTTCAAGAATGAAAGGAATTCAATATTCGACTTTTATTTTTTTTTTTTTTTTTTTTTGGGAATTAATGTAATTTAATTCTCCTTTTCTCCAGATTCTTTCTCTAAAATGTGTGTACTTTTAGATTTATGCAGGTCGCCAATGTTACGTGAGAGTCTGCTGATCATGTATTATTCAATTTACGTAAATTTTACGGCCCTGCAAACCAAGATTACACGAATCCTGTCACTTAGCCAAAAAGTTAACTCAAAGACAGACGTTAATTGTAGCCAAAGGTCGCCAGTTAAGGGTTATTAACCTTAACAAAGAATATTTGAGATGAATTTGATTTTAAACGCAACGGTTCTCCCAAACATTCGGACGCGAGGCATACAAAAGCATCAAGATTTAACCTGATTTTGCTTACCCTAAATCCTAGGCATTTCATTGGAATAATGGGGTTGAAGCTAACAATAAAATAATTAGGCTTAATCTAGACTTTGTAAACACATATACCCTAAGTGATGGCTGAAGGAAGAAAACAAAGAAAAATGTGAAATACAGAAAAGTACTAATAATCGACGGTTTCAAATAAGAATCGGATTCTACTGGTGAATGTTTAGTCACGCGCAAACGAGGACCTCAGGGAGTCGATTCTGGCAGTCTTCCCAATTCACTAATTAAGATAGATGCAGAGGAAAAGTAATAAAGAATAAAGAATATCGCTCGACACGCACGCAAAGGCCAATTTCGCTTAGTGACCGCTGGAATCTCTCTGACTGACCCGACCTCGCTTCGTTTCTTCCAGGAGGGCTTATATCGCTCGGCAATCCGGTCTCTTGACAAAGGCATCGTCGAATGCATAGAATAAAGCGGCGGCCACTCATAACTAGTCATTGAGCCGCGAACCCTCTGAGGCTTAGGTCCCTTAATGCCCTAACATATTTTGTTTACAACCTTCTGCCTATGGGGTTAAATGCCTAAATGTCACCCATTCTTCTCCAACTGATGTTAAAGTTTGAACTGAAGACGCTTCTAGCGTGGGACAAAGCAAATTTGTCCTAGCTTGTATTGGATACTTTTATCCTAAATGTTCGAAATATATGTTTTAAATATTTATAAAAAATATTAAAAAATATATATATATATATATATATATATATATATATATATATATATATATATATATATATATATATATATATATATATATATATATAATTTTAAAGCTTGGTCTTATAGATTAATGGGGTATATTTAGGTGTTACTTAGGGCTTACCTTAATTACCACAAAAATCTGGATTCTGGCCTTGAGGTCACATAAATTATAAATAACAAAGTACGTCTGAAGGCCTACTTCAAGAGGGGAGTGATTAGGCAAACTCTGGGGTTTAACTTGATTAATTATATTTACAAAAGAAAACACATCAGAAGAATGGTAGCAATTTGGTGTAATAGATGCAGATAATGACGGGAATTTGCTGGAGGAAGTGTTAAATGGATGCCGCTTCAAAGGGTGTTGAAAACGAGGTAGTGGGGGCCACTACGCACACAAGATGATACGCAGATCCACAGCTGAATAATCTCCTAATCTGCAATCAAAACACTTATGGTTACTCAACCGAAACTAGCACTGTAATGAAGGAATCAGGAATTGCATAGAAGATGCCTAGATTGAACTCGATTCCAGTGACTCGAATATCATACGATTACGTTACACTTCTCGTCACTGCTTTGCAAATAAAACAGCGCAAAATATGAAAGGCAATAGAGGTCTCGCTGTAGGTAAATCGCACTATGAAAAGAAAGAGAAAATAGTTCAAGACAAATAGGGAACGTGACTGACAAAAAAAACTCAAATCTATTGGTACTTTACCGTTTTTAGGAGCTGAAGTTCTCTTATTATGGGGGCCAGCAAGAGGGAGGGCAAGTGAATAAGTTCACAAGAAAAGTTGCTTTGGTTACTGCCAGCCACGTGTTGGAAATAGGAAGTTTAATGGAGCAAGGGACAGGACATCATCCTATGGTGGCATCTGAGCAATTCTAAGGCCGAGCGTCTCTCTCCAAGGCCCTTTATAGTTTCGGGAATTATGTTTTTCTCTCCCTAGGTGGCGTGAGGATCGTGGCAGCATGGCTGCGGTTTCAAGATGGCGGAACGCATGTGTTCAGCCAACCAGCTGACCTGCCTCCGGCACGACAGTTTGGATCAAGTCCACACCTGGAATTTTGTGGAATTGGCAGCACTTGGACAAGAAGGGAGATTGAAGTGGTTCACCCAAAAGGCAGTGGTGATAGAGAGATTATAGGGCGAATTCGCCTACAATGAATCATACTGTAATAAATAAATTAATCAATTGTTTAGTCCTCATTTCATTTAACTTTACTGGACTGGAAGAAGGATAGAGGATACTCTAGATTATATATATATATATATATATATATATATATATATATATATATATATATATATATATATATATATATATATATATATATATATATGTCAGATGCTATAGCTTCACCCGAAGACCTATTATGAGCTCTTTGCTTTGCACATCATCTGCACGCACACTCTCTGGAACTGCCAAGCGTCCTCAAAATACTTAACAGAGGCTGGAATACTGTTCTAGTGCGCCCTATTATACAGCGCTTCACTTTAATGACTTACATTGCTGCTCTTGCATATATCCATTTATCTCTTTCCCTTTTATCTTTGTTTATTTCATATTTTTTTCGCTTATTAATCTCCTCTCTTGCCTCTCTTTCACATACTTTTTGGATTCCTCACTTTATGGACGTCTGATTAACTATTAAATGGTCATTTAAGTAGATTTATATATATGAACACTTGTAATTTTGAATGATAACAATACTAATATGAATAACATATTTAAGAATTTTCGAATCATTTACTCCTTTCAAGAAGCAATTTTGCCGAGTCATTCGTGTCAGTGACGACTATCGAGTGCAGACTACGTTGTACTGATTTTGTTGCGAAGATTTCGTTTCGTTCGTGTATGCATAAGAAAACTCTGTGGATACTATCCTTATGTGCTACTGCTGCATACGACACGTATCTATATAGATGCAGCGAGCTACGTTATGTTATTATCTAAAGGAATGCAAAGTAAAATAAAAGAAAGCAGCAACAGCAAAGATTCTCGTATGATACTATAATAAAAAAATATATAAAAGTCATTTTAAAGTAGAAGTCATTATTGGCAGTAGATCAAACTAAAAGAACATTTTGGTAGGAATAAATTTTACAATCTTCTGAGCATTTGTTTTTGTCAAATATTCTATTCTCATTTGATAAAGATTTGTATAAAATACTGACGGTGCGAAAAATTTAGAATGTTTGCATATCGTTTTCGTCATTTTTCGAAAGGTTTAAAACATTTATTCATATTTGCTTGGTGTTCTAATCCAGGTTCCGTTAAAATGCTTTGTGCCCGTCTTTGACATTTATAGGTAACAATAATCCTAAAATGTAATTAAGTACTTAAAAGACTGTCTGTTTTGATTTATCATAAGATATGAATGTTACTAGTTCAAATAATTTCCTTTACTTCTGTTCCAACTTGCAAGAACAGAAATGCAATTGTACCTGATACTTTAGGGTGTTTGAATATAGCATTACCACGAATCATTTAATAGTGAAGGTTATAGCTTCCGATAGAAATGATATACAAGACAGACTCCATTATTATTCATGCGAAAAATTTCGAAGTGTTTATTTTGACGCAAATCTGAAATCTGAATACAACATTTAGGTAATAATCTACCATTTGGCATATCGAAAACCTTTTTCATTAATTCGTTCTGTAGTCAGACAGTTTTATAAGATACACGTAAACGTGGTTCAATTATGAATGGTTACGAATGTATAATCCAGTATCAAAATGCATTTGTAACTTCCAGAATGTTATTACATAGATTTCATGTGTTTAAAATAATATTTTAAGAATATCTTGACATGAATTAAAGTTCATCCTATGAGATCAAATATCTAGTCACCGTAGTTTTCTTCCATGAATATTATATATTGCATTCAGTATTTTCTAAATATCATACATATTTTTCATAATAAGAAACACGACATAGATGAATAAAATATAGAAGAGGAAGTAGAAATAGATATAAAAAAACAAGTTAAAGTTTTCATGATAGTATGATAGTACTTTTAATGTTGGGCTAATTTAACTACATATTTTCAAAATGCACCTGACCTCGAATTGGAAGTAGGAAAGTTTAGAGATGAAACTGTTTAGAGACAGCTCGAATTAATATTCATTTCCTTATCTCCCCAGAGAGAGAGAGAGAGAGAGAGAGAGAGAGAGAGAGAGAGAGAGAGAGAGAGAGAACAAGTTTCTGCAAAGAGCATTTTCTAACTGTTAAAATCCACCCTTATGTAGGAAGAATGTAGCTGTAAGTCAAGCTAGCCTGGAGCTTTCATTTCTCTCCATCAAGGCTTTTGGGAAAATGGTCGAAAGTACAAGAACGTCATAGCTTTCAAAGCAGTAGCATTTCAATGACAAATACAGACGTTATGACGGGCAGATAATGAAATTCATTGCAGATTATACCAAGAAATTTTTACTTAACCTGTTGGAATCCAGGCTTCATCGCGATTCATTGCCTTTTGCAACAGGCTGCTAAGGTTTGTTGCATTTGTGTGGCATTATTCCAACTTGATGTTTTTCCTGCAGGCAGAGAGGCGTTAACCATAGTGGCATACTCCTAGTTTACCCTTACAAAGTACCAGGAAAACGTTTTAACAACTTTTTAGCATCACAATGTATAATAATAATATATATATATATATATATATATATATATATATATATATATATATATATATATATATATATATATATATATATATATATATATATATATATATATATATATATATATATATATATATATATATATATATATATATATGTGTGTGTGTGTATGTGTAAGTGCATGTGTTTGTATGTATGTGTGTGTTTGTGTGTGAGTGTGTGAATGTTTTTCGACACTTGGCAGTGGTTAGGTCATTTGAACGACATTTCCGTAAACGAGAAAGATGCTAACAATTGCGACATTCGAGACTGTAAAAGGTACCCTGGGAAGAAGAGCGATATTGCGATGAGTTTGCAGTTAGTTAATGGCAGTGATTTAAGAACCGCTTAATTTAATGGCAGTGATTTAAGAAACGCTTAGTCAATAGCAGCTATTTGAGAAATGCTTAGACTACATTACTGTTCCGTGAGAAGCTGTATCCTTCGAACATTTCATATGATTAGAGCAACGCTTAGTTGACATAACTGACCCGAGAGAATCGATGTTTGCAATCTTAAGGTTAAACCAACCACGATGCGTCAGCAGTTAGACCGGAGGCGACTATGGAGGCATTCGTATAATTTGTGTGATGAATACACCCGGGTGAAGCAAGACATATACTGAATGATGAAACTGTGTAGTCACTCGAAGTATGACGTGTTTTTGATGTCATGTCCTTCTAATCCTGCTCATATGAGAGAGACTCGGGGTGAAGGGGCAGAGAGAGGTTAGAGAAGTACGGTGAAGATTTGTAGTGTCGTTTCTCTTAAAACTTGGGGAAAAAACCCTCCGCAGAGTTCAGTGCGCTCTCGTAACCACAAGACTTTAGTGACAAGACTCCACAGCAGCTGTCTTGTGAAAGCGTAAAACCTATGAACATAAAAGAACGGAACATATACTTATTCTTTATTTGCTTAGCACTCCTAAGTGTAAGTGGACCTTGTGTTCCTGCGAAAGAGAACTCCACGTAAGATTTAGAAGTAAACCATACGCCACTCGCCCATTGCTAATTTTAGAAAGGTAATTTCATAAAACACAATAATACACATACATACACACACACACACACACACACACACACACACACACACACATATATATATATATATATATATATATATATATATATATATATATATATATATATATATATATATATATATATATATATATACTGTATTATTATGTTCTTACCTGGCCTACTTACTGTATTCCTTGTTCAGGGGTCCAATCCGAGGTCTAGCTCGTGAACAGGGGCTTACTAATACACCTTGAGATTCTGACTGCAATTGCTAGGTCAGGTAGGAAACTAAACAGAAAAACAGTTGGGCTGAAGGCCGTACTTCAGCAAGGGACCGTTGCAGATAAACACTTAGGTTTACTTTAAATGGAATATATTTACAATTCAACACGTCAATCAGAAGGCTAAACGATAGGCAGATACAACAGGGCTGCCACGCGGTTAGTTGTTCGCTAATTGGTTCAAATATTGGAAGTCTATGATTAACCTCTTGAAAGTGATAATTATAAGTGATTTCCTCCGCGAATCGACGGACGTTGCACGGAAGGTGCCAAGATAACTCGATTCTGTTGCGATATGCTGGCAGTAAAATTCACACTGAGCTAAGTCAGTCAGGTCTGTGTGATAACTCACCCTTCAGAAAAAGAAAATGAGAGTGCAGTGGAAGATGAGAGATACGTGACTGTATGAAAGAACCTCGAATCAGGACTTTACCTTATAACGGAGCGATGGAGAGCCTCGTCAAAACTTCACCAGGGATGGAGGGATGAGTTCAATGGGAATACAAAGGTAATGTGACTGGGTGGTCGAAAGATGACTATGGGAGGGGGAGGGGGCGGGTCAGCTCGACAGGGAGCATACAAGTGGATGTGTGTCAGTCTGCTACTGGTAGGGTTCTGAGGCCAAGGTCAGCTGTCTCTTGCCTTTTATGACCTCGGAGGCTTATTTTCTTTCTCCTCCCAGAGGGCACTGGGATCGCAAGATGGCGGTTCAGTCACCTCGGTTTCTATGTTAGTATCTTCCAAATCATGGTGACCTCTGGCAACCCATGTTCACCAGTTGTTATTGGGGACTTAACCCTTTTGACAGATTTCGGCAGGCTTCCGTCTCCACTCGCCTTTTATCTGAAAAGAGGCAATTCAAACAGTCACCAGGTCTTTAGGAAAGATAAACAGATGCACCAAATAGGGGAGCATGAGAGAAATATATATATATATATATATATATATATATATATATATATATATATATATATATATATATATATATATATATATATATATATATATATATATATATATATATATATATATATATATATATATATATATATATATATATATATATTTCAGAAAATATGGCTGCTACAATTTTAAAGGACACATATATGCATTTCATAGCTTCAATGCTTTAAGATGTGATGGAAGAATTTATGGAGTCAGATGGAACTAGGTCGAGAGACTCGAGGTAAAATCTTTGTATTCAGCAAATAGTTTGATTCCTCAGCAATGTTGCCGGTCAGGTGATCTTCCGAAGTGTTATGTATATTCGTGAGTACGTGCGTTAATTTGATCTAGATTATGCCAAAATCTGCCCTAAAAGTGAGTTTGATCGTTCATTAACGTGATAGAACTGCAGTTGTCTAGACGAGTTTGGAGAGGATCCAGGCTTTGAATCGCAGACAAGGTAGAGTTTGAAATCTCTGTTTTTATGGGAGGAAATTGAACTTGTGATTTTTACTATGATTTTCTAATCATTATGAACTTTTGAACTGGTGTGGGAGATTTAATATGAACATTCATACCTCTTTTATATTATTGTTTTGTCATGTTACGTTTGCCATATCTTGGCTATGCATTTTACACTTTCCATTATTGTGTTTTGCATTTCATATATTTTTGGGAGTTTTCTATTATGTTTAATTCTTCCGACAGATGTCTGTGGACAGATGTCGGTGGACAGAGTGGATAGTGTGGACTGTTTCGAATAACATGTGGTAGACTGTTTTTGACATGACTAGTTATTGATTTGGGGAGTATGTGTGAGTTTGGATATTTTCAGGCTATTAGCCATAGTGAGACTTCTTTAATCAGAAGTGTTTTGTAGTTCAGAGTTTAGTTATCTAACTCGATAATTCATTTATTATGCATTTTAATCTTTGCTTTGTTTTATTCATTTCTTGTTGGGTTATTTGAATAATAAACCTATTTTTGTAGAAACTATTGCGTTTCTTTAAATGGTCCATTTAATTGATTTGGTGAGAATGAGGTGATTCGGTGGGTGAACTGAAAAGATGAGAGAGAGAGAGAGAGGCGATACACGGTGAGAGAGAGAGAGAGAGAGAGAGAGAGAGAGAGAGAGAGGGGGAGAAAATGGATGTGGGTGTTACGTGAGCGAACTTTCATACGCCGCTTTCCTGAATAAAGATCGTTGACATCGCTACGCATTAATCTTCAAAAAGTGTTAATTTCTGTTTCCTTGTTACATATATATATATATATATATATATATGAAGAGAGAGTATATATATATATATAGAGTATATATATATATATATATATATATATATATATATATATATATATATATATATATATATATATATATATATAGAGAGAGAGAGAGAGAGAGAGAGAGAGAGAGAGAGAGAGAGAGAGAGAGAGAGAGAGAGAGGCCAGGAACAGGTTAAGAGTGTATCACTGTATCATCAGTGTTCATCAGAGTTCAGAGTTCCTTTCAAATTCATCAACAAAAAGCTTCTGAGTAATAACACCCCGAAGGCATCCTGGTCCTGGTTCCTCCCCCTTCCAGTGACACGCTCATTAATTCTGAAGGCGCAGCGTCATCATGTTGATGTAAGTGGACAGCGTAATGAACGTGAAGTGAGGTGGACACGATGGGTACTGGATAAATTTGATTATATGACACACTGTCATTATTCATTTCTGCCACTAGATGAGATCGAAGGGGATTTTTTCAGTGGTTGTGACTTCATTTGCGTGGCTATATCATCGTGTAATTCAAATGGGATTACAGTTTTCCCACTGAATATATTTGCACTAATCAAGCGCGTTCCTAAACGTAATGGACGATAATTTTACGCCGACCCCTACCCTGTGCAACCTAATTTTGTCTACATTTTTTTCTGTATAATAACGACAGCTTACGGGTAATAAAACCATGTTTAGACTTGCCGCCATCCAGCCAGGTGGGAGCCTCGCTCACGAATGGTCCTAGTCAAATTTGCAGCACGAAGGTACCTTGGCCTGGACTTCGGAAGGGTAAATAGCCTGATTTATAGCCTGATTTGGCGTCATACAACAGCAACTGAAATAACTAAAACTGGTATCATGAAGGCTTTGTCATATTATAAATAATGTTGCCACCTCAGTGACGATAACAATATGTACTCTAAGCAATTTCATGTCATGTATTCATCATTTTCATAAAACATAAATTCATTATTTCAAATTAAAATTATAATCTCATCGCTATCCACAAACATTTATTATATCGAATTATATTCCACTGGACTGGAACTGGAATATAAACTTTAGGCCATAGGTCAAGCGCTGGGAACTATGAGGTCATTCACTGCTGAAAATAATGTTGAAACAATTGCTAGGAGAGGATGGAAGTAAGAGGGAAGGAGAATATGAACGGAAGTATAGTAAAGGAACGAAAGGAGTTGCATCTAGGGGCGGAAGGGACGATGCAGCGAAACTCAGGTAATGCCTATAGTGTACCACGTGAGGTACACTGACGGCACTGGCTTCTTTTCAGTAGGATATTATAATATTGCATATTTAATGTATGATGCCTTGTCATACTGGTACTTCTTGATACAAAATATTACACAAGAGGAAAATTCGGTGAATTTATACATTGTAAAATACTCAGAACATATGAAATGCTGTAATATATACTGTAAAATATTTACAAAAATACTGAAAATAGATAAAAGGTGATCATTTGTTAATTAAAAATAAACAAATTTCTTCTACTTCAATGGTCATCACTCATTGACCCCTTCAGCCACCGCAAAATTAACAGCGCCAACACATGACTTTCCTCTTTTATGCGCAACCGGGCGAAACCTAATCAGCCTTAATCTTCCCTTTGGGGGACAGGTATACCCTGCAATCGAGTGTTTGTTACAGCTGCCCAGACTGAGGCAAGATTATCAGAAAGTTACTATCTATGTTTATTAATCCCCTTATGAAACCGAATTACATTCCTATATTATTATTATTATTATTATTATTATTATTATTATTATTATTATTATTATTATTATTATTATTATTTCTAGTGCCATACTGTTATGTCAGGAACCAGTAATTTTGTAATATTAACATTAATAATACTATTACCAGCACTATTATTGTACACATACCATCAAGAATTATTACGGTAATATAAGAGAGTGCCGAGTCGGCAACACCCGACCTTAGGGGCATTATTATTATTATTATTATTATTATTATTATTATTATTATTATTATTATTATTATTATTATTATTATTATTATTATTATTATTATTATTATAGTGCCATACTGTTATGTCAGGAACCGGTAATTTTGTAATATTAACATTAATAATACTATTACCAGCGTTATTATTGTATACATACCATCAAGAATTATTACGGTAATATAAGAATGCCGAGACGGCAATACCCGACCTTAGGGGCATTATTATTATTATTATTATTATTATTATTATTATTATTATTATTATTATTATTATTATTATTGCTAAGAGATTCACAATTTCGTGAAAAACAATCTGTGTAATAAAAATCCACAATTATACAGTAAATTTATTACTGTGTAAAATAAACAAAGACTTTCGAACACTAGAACGGTGTTCCTCATCAGTACTAACTTTAAAATGTAAAATGAAAGGGTAGTTTTCTTATGAATAGTTTTTAAAAAATGGGGGCGGGACGAGGAGATAACAGCCCATCACGGAGGTGCTATTCGGGTGTTGCTAGGTTATATTCCAAATTCAACAGGCAGCTGCGATGTTGCACTTGTCTGCGCTGCATAGGTGCCATAGTCGGAACCATCCACAGGGACGTCGGCTATCTGGAGAGATAGAGAGGGGAGTTGGAGAGGAAGCAGAGCATCAGAGTTCACACGGTCAATGTCAGTTTTGAAATTAAAATGCTTATGTAGTGTTTGCAATAAACCAGTTGATGTATGGTCTTCATTTGGTATATGTTTTATCTTCAAAAGATACTCCCATATTTATAGCAGCACCTTCAACTAATCTTCTCACGTGACAATCTTCACTATTAAAAATAGTTCGTGCACCATCCCAATTAATTCTGTGGTCTAAATTAAAACTATGAGCTTACCGAAGCGCTCCCCTGTGTATGAAGATCATAGGCCCTTCTGTGTTCCCTTTAATCTACAACCAGTCCCTCACTGCTCAAGCCGTAGTAACAGCCATTGAAATCATGGCAGGGAACTTTGTACCTCGTTGTTTCTCTTGGTGCCGTTATTATTCTTGTTAAGGGCTTTTGCCAATGTATTTTCATAGATATAAACAATTTCTATATCTTTTTGAGACTTCTTCGTCAAAGGGTAATGATACATGTTTCTTGTTATTCATTTCCTTATTAACATGACCTATATAAAGCCTCCTTTTAGACCAGCTGATGGTGTCATAATAAAATGTTCAGGGTACTTTAAGGACCTAAAGGTGTCTACGACATGGGAAAGTAATTCGTCTAGAAGAAGAAGAAGGAGAAGAAGAAGAAGAAGAAGAAGAAGAAGAAGAAGAGGCCGTGATAATCCGCAAGACTCGGCCGACGATTAGTTTGCGTAGTTGGTGCATTTCGAACCTAATGGTGACAGTTTGCCTGAGGAGTTGCTTTTAGCTTGTAAAAGAAAGCTATCATGCCGCTTTGTTCGTCTGTCCGCCCTCAGATCTCAAACTCTGTAGACTCAGTAGTTTTTATTTTACTTATGGTTAGAGTTAGTCATGGATCGTGCGTCTGGCAGCGCTTTCCGGAGGCATGGGAAGCACCCTCACTCTACCGCAACTAGGGAGCAACTGAAGTGCTACGGTCGTACTCGTAGCTGATAGTTTTATACAGCATTATGCGATGTACAGAAAAATAGACTTTACACAAAGTGTAGATGGTGTACACATAGACAACAAAAACAACGTGGTATATGGAACTTCATTAGTTGTATTAGTAACAGAATAAACATTATTATCACTGAAGCTATTATTACTACTATCGTCGATGCAATGGGAATTTACAAAATGTTGCTTTAGTTCTATTAATGTTCAGTATGTAATGAAACTAGAAAATGACATTTCAGTGAGTGCCTACTTATAAAAAAGACAGACTGACAGTTGAAATGGAGACAGCAAAAAGACTTTGTCCCAGACACCCAGACGGAAGAAGGGGAGAGAGAGAGAGAGAGAGAGAGAGAGAGAGAGAGAGAGAGAGAGAGAGAGAGAGAGAGAGAGAGATTGGGCGAAGGCGTTTTCCCTTAAGGTAAGACATCCGAGGGGAGACCAAAACCGAAATGATAAAATTGGGCGGAAGAGATATGAGTTTAGAAATCTCCTATAATGCCTGGTAGACCTCCCGCAAACTCCCACCCCCCTCCTTCTCTCTCTCTCTCTCTCTCTCTCTCTCTCTATGTATGTACAAGAATTCTAACGACAGCAACTCACTGAAACGTATCCAAATACTTAGAATTTAATTCAATATAAAAGATAATATTTTCCTTTGCTTCTGTAATGGAAGACGGTGTTCATTTTCTTAACATTTAGGGGAGCCAATCTTTAAAGTGAGAATCGCACTGAGAATAGTTACCCAAAAATTTGATTTAAGGATGAAACTAGTTTTCGAAGACATTAGAGAACGAGTTTTAATCTGAAGAAATTATTTAGCTTTGATGTTGCCGTACAAGTTCTAATTTTTTTAATCCATAATGTTCCAGACATTTGAAAAAAAATATTAATAATAATAAAATAAAATCAAGTGATTACCAGTAAGACCCTTTCTATTTCAATGTAACCGCTTATACTCCTAGCCTTTATTAACCGCCAAATCAAAGACAGGAACTCTAACTGAATACATTTAAGTTTGCATGTACAAGGCTAATAAATGACTAAACAGGAAAACTTATGGACAGCAAGCAAAAAGTCCCTGAGGTACAAATCGGCTGTGAATCCTACCAGGACCCGACTCTCAATCCAGAGAACCAAATGATGGAAACCCGCTGTGGCGTCCATCTGTCAGGTGTCCGCTGGTCTCGGGGAGTTCTGGCTGACATTTGCACGGGCCCTCGACCGCCAATAGACTAACACAAGATTTTCTTGTTCACTTCTGGTGAACTCTTATACTCCTACAAATGGAAAGGGTTTCCGGGAAAGACCTACTTCCACAGAGAGAGAGAGAGAGAGAGAGAGAGAGAGAGAGTTTTGCCAAAGGCAGCCCTCGATGGGACATGAAAAAACACAGTCACACTTTCAGGGAGGAATCTAGATTGAGTTCCATGGATATTTTATGAGAGAGGTCCTATGAATCACCTCCATGTATCTTGCATGACACAGGTGTATATAAGCACTTCTGTGAATCCTTCTATTAGGAAGACTGCTAATCCCCTCAATGGATCCTGCATCAGACTGACTAAGCACGCTTTTAAATCCTGGATTACGAAGGTTGATCACTTCCAGGAATCCTGCATGAGTAGGACTAATTACGAGTGCTACTATGAATCCTGTTTTACAACGTTAATTACTTGCATGAATAATTATAAGAATAATTGTTCCCATGAATCCTGAATTAGAATGAATTATCATCTTTGTGAATCCTGCATCAGAATGGTACACCACTTCCATGAAATCGCCAGAAGTGAGGCTAATCCCACCGTGAATCCTGCATTAACATAATTAATC
>NC_089787.1:15832092-15854592 GCF_040412425.1 Macrobrachium rosenbergii | reverse complement strand
CAGGTGAGAGTTAAATAACATTTATTACCAAAATGCACGTTCTTATACTTGCAATACAAGAGAGAGAGAGAGAAGAGAGAGAGAGAGAGAGAGAGAGAGAAAAGAGAGAGAGAGAGAGTAACAAGAGCACAAAGAGTAGAGAGAGAGAGAGTATAGATGATTTCTATCCGTGTATTTTTAGTCATGTTTTTGGTTAAAAAAATCCTAGACAACCTCACCTTGAAGAAAGGTTTTGAAAAGAGGAATTCCTTTATATGGAATCCGTGAAAAGATCTCAGTGCTTTAAGTTGTGTTTAAGGCAATTAGTAACGTCATCTAAACGTACCTAAACAACCTATTAACAATTACCAGTCTTAATTGTCTTACTTTCTCTCTCTCTCTCTCTCTCTCTCTCTCTCTCTCTCTCCCCCAACAAAAGTGAATATAATCTCATGTAAAATCACAGCCTCATCACGCACAACATACACAAATGTTTATGTATATTTTTTCTTCTATGAAATTCCTTGTTACCAGAGGAAATATCTTTTTGATCTACTTTAGTTTCATCAGCTGAGAATTCAAGGTTTAACTGATCACATTATGTCTTGATTGCAAGAGGATTGGTTGTTTGTATGTATATATGTATGTATGTATAAACATATATTTATATATAGATATACACACAGGCATGTATATACATACATTATAAATATAAATATATATATTATTATAAATATATATTTATTATTATAAAGTTTTATTCGATCTCTCTTCCTTGCTTTAATCGAAATATAAAAAGCTCTCTCTTTGTTAAAGTAAGAGGGTATACCATGTAGGAAGAAGCAAGCGAGCAAGAGTTGTTTTGACCCGATCCCAGCCGTCAAAAGGGGTAGGAATTTTAGTTTAGAGGGATATCATACAGAATAGGTTTTGCTAGGACCAACCTTAGCTAGATTATACCTTAAGCTCACTTTTCTATGACCTTTGTACTGGTGAATTTTTTGTCATTTTACAGATGCTACCTGCACCCACACCAAGTTGGCTTGTGGGAGGAGCCGAGATCAATGGCGACCCAAGCCCCCAAAAGCTTCAAAAATCAGACACAGAATAACACCCGACAGAACACGACGTGTTTCGGGCAGCCCACTTAACCTCTGTCTCAGTCTCGAATGTGGGAGAAGAATTGCCATCCCAACAGACAAGGACTTTCGATGCAATTGATAACTGCATCATCTATTCCAGCGATAGGTCTGAAGGTGACAATTACTCCCAGTTCTCTTTCCCTTCAACTTAAACTCTCATTTTTGTGATTTAAGTTTCCCTCTCTTAAACAGTCACCGACTAAGCAAATCCTAGCAAAACCATATCCCATTTATGAAGTCAAATATATTAAGTGCAATTAATGTTGCCTAGTGGAATTGCATAAAGTATCCTCCATGGTGTTAGAGTAATATTCCTGATCTAATATTCATCCCTTGCAGTTAATTAATGACAAGTGAGAGTTCTTTTGATTCTGGAATGTTATCTGGATACGTCTCTTCCAGAATTGTGCACGTCTTGGACCTGGCCATCCCTCTTGTTTGGAGAAGAATTAGCATCCTTGATACCAAGAACCTCAATTCACGCACTTGCAACTGCCTTATAGACGCGTCACAAGAGGCCAAGAGCCGTTGTGTTATTCACCCCTTTATGCTGAAATATTTTGTGTCCGAAGTGGGACGAAGTCGGAGCTGTTGTTAGCTCCCGTAAGAAATCAGTTGGCACTGTTATTTCACTTTGTTGAAACTAGCTGCTTGAGTAATGTTGTTGATTTAATTCAAGGTGTTTCAGAATAAATCTCTACATTCGGTAACCCTAGTCTCATCTTATCTGTCATTTTTAGTAATTTTCAGCCTTAACTGACAGGACTGCGTGGGTCTTAGGTAAAGCAAGGCAATATAAATCATAAAAATAAAAAATTAAACTTATCAGAATGACCCACGTAACAAAATACATATATATACTGTATATATATATATAGATATATATAATATATATATACTATATATATATATGTATATATATATTTATATATATAATATATATTATATAAATAATATATATGTGTATATATAAATATTAATATATATATAATTATATACACGTATATATATATATATATATATATATATATATATATATATATATATATATATATATATTATATATATATATATATATATATATATATATATATATATATATATATATATATATATATATATATATATATGTATATATATACTATGTATATAATATATACAGTATATATATATATATATATATATATATATATATATATATATATATATATATATATATATATATACATTTATATATATATATATATATATATATATATATATATATATATATATATATATATATATATACATAAACTATATGTGTGTATATACATGTACATATATCAAATACATATATATATATATATATATATATATATATATATATATATATATATATATATATATATATAATATATATATATATATATGTATTCTAATTTTTAATGCCCTCTTGATAATCGAATTCTACCGTTTTTTGGATATGCTTTAACCAGTTAGCAAAATACAGATCAGGAATTGAAGTGGCCTGTGAATCGCGAGTGCCATTCACAGGCTCTTGATTTCTTCCGTCTGATATTTTCGGCTATTACAAGCATATCGGGATATAAAGAATTTAGTTAGAGGGCATTAATTATTAGAATACATATGTATCAAAAGTGATACCAGTAGACTCTACATATATATATATATATATATATATATATATATATATATATATATATATATATATATATATATATATATATACATATATATATATATATATATATATATATATATATATATATATATATATATATATATATATATATATATATATATATATATATATATATATATCTGTATATATGACATTATTCCACAATCCTCAAATTTAAAACTATACCATTAGATAAAATGGCAAAAACCACTAAATGGATAAATTTTTACTTTAAAGCACAACCGTAATATGGAGCTGAAAATGTGATTTTCCAGTGTTTTAGTAAATTACTTGCTTTAGAGATACCGGAATCCCCTTTGTAGCCTGGGGTTTTGGTGGGAAAATGACAAAACAAGTGAAATAGTAACCAACCTAACCTAACCTAACCCAAGGAACCAGGTCCCCACCTGGCTAGAAGGCCGGATCCTTACTTGACCAGGGGCTGGGGGTATTAACACCCCATGAACCCCCGCCACCTTGCATCACTAAGGACACCAGGTCCTTAATTAAATAGTGTGTGGCGCCACTTTGACAAAGTTAAAAGCCTTACCTTCATCAGATTCAGAAATTCAGAAGTATCACTAAAATGTTGGGATATCTCCCAGTGCTTCAATCGATTTGTGTTTCCCCGTACTCAAAATCTCCAGCCTGTCACAGTGGTTCCTTATGGATATTAGGATGGGGGGGACGCTTCCCAGCATGTTTAAAACTGCGTATTTGCTACCTCAATGAACGTCAGAAACGTTCAAAACACACAAAAGAAAATTTTTTTGTGGAATTTTGTAATAAATCCGGAGTAAATTAGGGAACGAGAGTTCCATGTCTGCACCAAGGGAGCCAACAGTGCCTGAATCCCAAAATCGCACTTGATTGGTGAAGCTTCGAATGCTCAAGCACCAACATTTCCAAGTGAAAATAACATAAGACGTTCGAAATACGTTAGCCACCATTAACCACAATGCACCGGGACAAAAACAACAAAAAAATCGACCCGGAGCTACTCTCAGGGACATCGAGACAAATAAAAAACTTAAAAAAAGTCCTAGCGAGTAATAACATTCATTGTTGTGATAGAGTGATAGATTCTAGATTGCTATTCGTATAAAGCACGCTAAGATAACTTTAGAACATTGCAGAAAGCTCTAATAACATGAATTGATACTAAAGTCAAAGATACCATCACATTTATGGGGATATTGTTACAAAATACTAAAGATACATTGGTGGAATAATCTACTGTTGAAAGTTTATCAGTTGGGCCTCTGGTCTTTTAAACCCCCCTTGGTTAATCAGCAGTTAAATAAGACTTCTCCTGGTTAGCGAAAGTCAATGTTGTTGGTTTAGTCACCCCTAAAATAGAAAAGTCGCCTCAAAAATAGAAAACGATATTTCAAGTCGCCACTTACCGCATTTGAAAGTCCTGCGCTCCGTATTTGAACTCTGCCTTTGTTGATGTTTTTGTAGCTGCGGTTTCTTTGTTTCTTTTGTTTTACTTCCTGCTGTCATTAGAATTTCTCTGCAACATCATGTGCTGTCCATATTATATATATATATATATATATATATATATATATATATATATATATATATATATATATATTACTGTATATATATATATATGTATATACTTATACATACATACTATATATATACGTATATATACATATACATTATATATATATATATATATATATATATATATATATATATATATATATATATATATATATATATATATATATATATATATATATATATATATATATATATATATATATATATATATATATATATAAATATATATATATATATATATATATATATATATATATATATAAATATATATATATATATATATATATATATATATATATATATATAATATATATATATATATATATATATATATATATATATATATATAAATATATATATATATATATATATATATATATATATATATATATATATATATATATATATATATATATATATATATATATGTATATATATATATATATATATATATATATATATATATATATATATATATGTGTATATATATATATATATATATATATATATATATATATATATATATATATAAAGTGATTTTGTTATTAAAATTGCAGGTTTTGCAAGTGATTAGTGTAATTTGTCAAACATTTTTGATTAATGTCTCAATAATTAATCACACTAATCAAGAATCTTTACAGCTTACACTAATCACTTACAAAACCAACAATTTTACCAACACACTACTGCTACTTCTCACTTATTTTACAATATTCACTTTCTGGCGCCTATTGTTATCTAGAAATACGCAAGAGCATCCAACAGTGAGCGTGCCTTCGCCTTCGTAATATCACACGGGGGAAAGAAGAGCTTCTCGCAACTTACCGTGTGTGTGAAGATCTCATTCGACGGTTGAAGTTCTTGCGGCAGAATTATCCACTAGTCTCATGTTTGTGTTACATTTGGTAACACTTTCAGACTCTGTCATCTCGTTGACCTCTGTGGGGATCAGCATTTCAGCTGAGGACCTTCAAAGAGTCATCTCTGAGAAGTAAAACTTGAAAAGGCTTAGAAGAAATATATAAATTATTATCGACGGTCAGCCCAGAATATGAGCGAGTTTCCCTTGTGGTGCAGCGGTTCCTGCAAGGTGTCGGAAACCTTCGACTCTTGCTTTGTATTCTGAGTAACTGCCTTCACTTTGCTCTTCTTCATCACTATCTTCTGGATATGCGTGACTATCACTGTCATTTGGATATACTTCACTATTTCTGTCATTTGGATATAACTCACTATCACTGGATATACTTAAGTATCACTGTCATTTGGATAGACTTCACTGTTACTGTTATTTGGTTGTGCTTCACCATTTCTGTCATTTGGATATAACTCACTATCACTGGATATATTTAATTATCAATGTCATTTGGATATATTTTACTATCACTGTTATCTGGATATACTCGAATATCACTGTCATTTGGATATAACTTACTATCAGTGAATATACTTATCACTGTCATTTGGATATACATTATTATCATTGACAGCTCAATATACTTGGCTCATTGTCATTTGGATATACTTTACTATTACTGTCATTTGGATAGACTTCACTATTACTGTTATTTGGAAATACTTCACTATTTCTGTCATTTGTATATAACTCACTATCACTGTCATTTGGTTATACATCACTATCACTGTCATCTGGATATACTCGCGTATCACTGTCATTTGGATATACTTCACTGTTTCTGTCATTTGGATATAACTCACGATCACTGAATATACTTACCACTGTCATCTGAATATACTCCACTATCACTGTCATCTGGATATACTCGAGTATCACTGTCATTTGGATATACTTCACTATTTCTGTCATTTGGATATAACTCACGATCACTGAATATCCTTATCACTGTCGTCTGAATATACTTCACTATCACTGTCATCTGGATATACTCTAGTACCACTGTCATTTGGATATACTCCACTATTACTGTCATTCGGATATGTTGGTAACACTGCCATTTAGATATAACTCACCATCACTGGATATACTTAAGTATCACTGTCATTTGGATATACTTCACTATCAATGCCATCTGGATATACTTCACTATCACCGTCTCCTCTCTGATCACTGTAGTTCTCACGATTAAGATAATGAGACAGGGAGCATGGGCTGAATAACACTCCTACGCGATCAAGCATACACAGGCCTGACGCTGTGACGTGAGTCTGTACCTTAACAGTGTGGTGAAGGTTACTAGACACTGCTATAACAATAATTATGGACCATAGAAGACATTTGGAAAGAGCAGATTCTTGTACGTTTTCCAACGGTATTTTGCTTCTAAAGTTTTCTTAGGAGATATAGCAACAACTTTTGTTCCTAAAACTACTAGTTACAGCATTTTAACCATGTTCTGCTGGTTTTTGGCTTTATACTTTATTTCATGAAGTTTCCACTTGATAATGTATGTATGCATGTATATATATATATATATATATATATATATATATATATATATATATATATATATATATATATATATATATATATATATATATATATATTCAGGATGTTTGTAGAAAGGAGAAAGCTGACCGGTAAATGACAAACAGACAGACAGATGTATAACAAAAGTAAATGTCTTATCAAAGCAACATGAATGCTTCTTCTTCTTCATACCCTGTAAATCTATTTATGCAAAGGCAATAAACAATAAATAATTATCAATATTGCATATATGAAATTTGTTGATTGCATCCTGGACAAATGTGTCCGGTCATTTGCGTCCTACGACATGTATATTTCATACTAGATGTATATTTTTTTTATCTTTGAGTCCTAGACATACCCATGCCAATATAGTGAGTACGAGAATCAACGAGACACAATGTAAAAATGTCGTCCAGCCATGATGATTTTTCAGGAGCAGAAATGGCCTCTGTTTCACCTTTGGGGAGAAAATCCATATTTAAGAGAAGTTCATGACCTCGGTTTACGACGAAGGAATAACGAAGATAAAACATTCGGTTCGAAAATGATATATTTCTCTCCATTCACTTCATTTCCGGTCAGTCGTGAAGTAGCAGGCATAGATCACGACTTGCTTCCCGAAGTCATCGCATGCTTTGAAGTTACGCATATCAGCCAGCACGAGGCTGAGGTGGGAACTGGATCGCAGCAACCAAAATTCTCCACGGCGTCTTGGAATGTTCGTAATCGAACAGTAAACGACATGCCTAGAGCTAATAATAGTTCAGAGGGGTAGCATAGTGTTATCCAAATTCAATACTTGTCAACACCCTTCTGTTTGGAACCTGATTCATGCCTAAAAGAAACTAGTAAAAAATGCGCCGAAGTTTTTTTTGGCGCAATCGAGTTTTCTGTACAGCCACTACAGCGTACAATCAAGGCTACCGAAAATAGATCCGATATTCGGTGGTCTTGGTATAATACTGTATAACCCGCGGCCCATGAAACTTTAATAACCACGACCCAGTGGTGACCTGTGTTGCTGGCACCGATATTGGTGCCAGACGCACGATCATGGCACCTTAGATAAAATAAATAACTACTGAGACTAGAGGGCTGCAATTTGGTATGTTTAACGATTGGAGGGTGGATAATCAACAGACCAATTTGCAGCCCTCTAGCCTCAGTAGTTTATAAGATCTGAGGGCGGACAGAGAAAGTGCGTACTGACAGACAAATAGCCATCTCAGTAGTTTTCTTTTACAGAAAACTAAAAGAAAGCTTCAGCCACAAAGAAAACTGACCACCACAGCGGGATAATTATCCAGCCAAGAAACAGTCATTTATAAGCGCCTTCAGTCACTCACAGGATGTTGCAATCTTGAGGACGGACTAAGTTTCTTAGGAGGGGTTGCCCACAACATCCATACTTTTAAGTTCGGTTTTATAAATATATATATTTTTTATTAATAATAAGCATGCTACAATCATTTTTTAGTCATTTTTTTTTTAATAATTTTAAAATGTGCAGAGAGTATACGACCAGTGAATGTTCAGGACACAAAGATAAAAAAAATACATCTAATAAGAAATATAGATATAGTGGAACGCATTGACAAGGAAACAAATATCCCAGAACCACGAAATGTCTCTGAAGAAAAACTCGCTGTTAAATCTGAGACATCTGAAACGGGCAGAGGTAAATTTGACAAACATTATGTATATATGACACACACACACATATATATATATATATATATATATATATATATATATATATATATATATATATATATATATATATATATATATATATATATATATATATATATATATATATGTGTGTGTGTGTGTGTGTGTGTGTGTGTGTGTGTGTGTGTGTGTGAGTGTGTTGACAGAACTGTTGTACAAAAATAAGTACCAATTCACAGGTTCTAGAGCTTCTTTGGTTATTGAATGAACAAACTTTCAATGTTATCAGTGTCATAGCCAAGCAGCAACCGATATTGTCCGAGAGTGCAGTAGGATAATGTCATGCATTATCTACGTTGCCAGGGGAAGGGGGCGTGGCTGAGTGAGATTCTTAAAATGTGTCGACTATACCACCTTGTAAGCAGATCTGGGGTCCTTACTATACTCCTAATCTTGCTGTCCTATCTTTAAGGGAAATTGATCCTTAGTGATTCTTGGAGTAGAGGCGTTGGTGCTCTACTATTTATAATAATATATTATATATTATTATTCCATACTAGTATATTATATATTATTATTCTCCTTATCTTCTGATTACTGTTTTGTAAATACATGAAATTTAGTTATCCTAAGAGTTTATCTCCAAAATCCCTCTAATGTGAGGCCCTCAGTCTTATTCCTTCTCTTTTGTTTTGCAATTGTAGGTGGACAGTCAGATCGTTAATATCCTTGTGGTAAGTTTATTAGGCCCCACCTATAATAACTGTGAATATATGTACAGTATATATATATATATATACCGTCATATATATATATATATATATATATATATATATATATATATATATATATATATATATATATATATATATATATATATATATATTATATATATATATATATATATATATATATATATATATATATATATATATATATATATATATATAATATATATATATATATATATATATATATATATATATATATATATATATATATATATATATATATATATATATATGTTCTTTGACATGCTGAAGCAAACAAATTTCCAACTATTCGACTAAACATTGACGACAATATAAAACAACCACGGTTGAGTCACATTATCTCATCGTTGAAAAAGTTCAAAGCTTCTTGGCAACTCGACGAAGCCATTCCAGTCAGGAGAACTGGAATGACCTGGCCATTCCAGCCCCTCCGTGGCGAGGCTCACAGAGCGAGCGACCTTCTCTTCAGAACCTTCATTTTGATCTTGGGATAAAAAGACTTTGAGAGGGAATCATATTCAGGTTTGTGGCCCTCCTCTTTCGTGGACCTCATTTTAATGCGCATACCACCTTATTTATTTTTTTTTTTTTGTGGGGGATGGGGAGAGGCAGTTGAGTGCTTAATATAAGTTCCATTTGGGTCCCCACTCCTCCTGTTGTGGCCAGTTCAAGTTAGGCAAGAGCACCCTTTGCATATTTTCCTTTTGGCAACGTCAATTTAGGCGGCCGTGCAAGAGATTCTGTAGAGGCACGTGCTCCTCCACTCATGCAACTCCTTTGAATCTATTTAAAGGTCTTCCCTGCTCTGTCTGCAAGGAGAAGCTGTCAACAAAGAACGTTCCTTTCTCGCCTGACAACTCTCCTGCCGTTGGGTCTGTCAGCTAATCGCTATTCAGTCGCTGTTCGCGGAAGGTTTCTATGTCTAGTATCAATTAGTGAGGGTCAGTGCAATTCAATTTATCTATACGGATGTCATCGTCAATGTTTATTGTAGGCGAAGTTTTTTTCATATTTCAACTTGTTCACTCACCGTTTTATAGTCACCAATATGTTGTTTATGGTTTGAGTACCTGTATCTAATAATATTATTTTTCTTATTCTTAAAGGGAGTTAAAATACCAGTCATGTGCATACCAGCATATATATACATATATATACATGTATATATATATATATATATATATATATATATATATATATATATATATATATATATATATATATATATATAAATAAAATTATATATATATATATATATATATATATATATATATATATATATATATATACTGTATATGTGTGTGTGTGTGTGTGTGTGTGTATGTGAAATAAAAGTAATTGTAATATGGAAGTTAATAGTTATTCATTTTAACCATGCTGGTTGTAATGGTAGATCGTGAAGGAGAAATAGAGAACTCTCCAAGCTTGTTTAGAAGTATCGAGCTTACAAAGGGCAATGGAGAGCAACACTTGCATGGGTGAGAATGTTACGAGGTCACAACTCTTAACTGTTGTCAATTTGCTGTATAGTAGCATAACATTTATTTTACATATCATAATGTTTCTTGCTCTGTTTCAAGTCAGAATCGGCAATTGATTATCTTTAATCAGGTCTTTTTACATTGATTTCATGTTTCGATGCGTGATTCACTTTTGTTTTAAAGTTAGTGAGTGCGTGCGTCTCTTATCATGCAAGAAAGGGTGTGGCGATTAGCGCCCCTTGGGGCATTCTAGCCCAGAGTCACAGAGCATTCAGACGTTCTTCCTTTGTATTAACTTGGAAATAAACCAAAAAAATGGAAGATGTGTTCTCATTAGACACCTCTCGGTAAAGGAAATAGAAAATAAATCAGACAGAGAAATAACAGGAATTGTGACTGACTAAGCAACCTTATTCCAGTGCATTACCTTCGTCAAGGTGACAATGTCCTCGTTCAGTAGGGCACTGATGCTGGAGGGGGGGAGTTAAGGGGATGCCACAACAAAAGTATGCTGGTTCGAACCTCAGGGTCGAACACATGGAGGTTACCAGGGACATGCAAAGGTAAGGACATCTGTTCTCGGTGGAATTCTGAGCGCTTCTCTCTCCTGACTGCTGTTTCATCTGCTATTTCTAACCTTTTGGGATTACGCCTAGGCATCCAGATAGATGGCGCAAAAGGTCAATCTTTGTCTCGTTTTCTATAGCGAGCACATGGCATCCAGTCAAGCCTCGTAGAGATTACCGTGGCCCAGGCAGTGTGGCGCCAACTTTCTCTTTTTTGGCTCCTCCCTTGCCCGTTATCTGATGCCTTCAAGGAACACCTCTACAAAGGCCACCTGGAAACAAGGCCTTAGCCAGTCATTTTGAGCAGAGAGGATTAAAGGCGTAACCATTTTGGGAATGAGGGAGTGAGTTTATGAAGGGGCGAATGAAAACCCACAGTTCTAGTAATTAAACAATTGAAATGAATTTTATCTCTTTCTCTGTTAAATTACAGATGTAAAAACGGGTGAGGTTGCTTGGAAAGAAGTTTCATTCGTCGTAATATATATATATATATATATATATATATATATATATATATATATATATATATATATATATATATATATATATATATATATATATATATATATATATATATATATATATATATATATATATATATATATTATATATATATATATATATATATATATATTTGGAACATTTTATGAAACACTTTCATAAGTAAAATTCAGCCTATGAGGAATCATACCTCAGTAAAACAATACAGAAAAAAATAATCAAAGATCACTGAAATTTATATGACTAATATTATGACCAAAAAGAACTAGCAACGATTAGGCAACCTTACTATGTATTGTGTAGCCTACTGTTCTAAGGTTCAGAGTATTGTCCACTTGCAAGTGTGTATTTGTAGATGGCAGTCTGATGTATTAACTGCCTGTCTGATTAATTTACAAATACTGTGGGCTCATCCAGTGTGAATATGAGTTTTATTTCATTATAAACAATCCCATTAATTCATTCACACATTCACTATTTAAGGTATAGTCATTCATTCATTCATTCACTATTTAAGGTATAGTCATCAATTCATTCATTCACTATTTAAGGTATAGTCATTCATTCATTCATTCATTCACTATTTAAGGTACAGTAATTTATTCATTCATTCATTATTTAAGGTACGTACATTCATTCATTCATTCACTACTTGATGTACATTAATTCATTCATTCATTCACTATTTAAGGAACATTCAGTCATTCATTTATTCACTATTTAATTTAATTCACGATTCCTTTCTTTCCATCACAGCCAAAAATGACAGCAAAAATACACCTCGTAACAGAGACCTTCCATCAAATGTACAATCTCTGTCAATTAACCTAATGAAGGTTATTTTTCGTGACTGAATCTGATAAGCATTTGGCCGCACACAAGGAGATGAAGAGCTTGCATGAATCAAAACGATTTTCATGAACTAAATTTTTGACATAATATACGTTTCAATTCAGATTTGTCCGATTCTCTACATCAGACAAATTATTAAAACTGTAATTTAGATGTGAATTATCTAGTTTTAAGAGATTATCAACATTCCCTGTTCGGTATGTAGCCGGGAACAAATAAAATGATAAAAAAAATCGGATAAGTGATTCTCATACAAAGGAGACTGTTCTTCCATCGGATCTCATGAGGGTCTTCTGAATAATCCCCCCCCCCCACTCCCCAACACTTTACTTTATGTCCGTTACTAGATATACCTTGTGAAATAATGACCTCATTATGTTTAATGCACATACAAACATGAAAGACAGATACAGTGAGTAAATGATTACCTGCTTTATGAAAACTATCATCTGGCAATTTGGTGGCAAGATTATAATATCTGTTCAACATCGCCAACTGGATTATTTTAAAATACACATAATTTCATTATGTGTGTGTATATCGGTCAAACAATTTTCATTCGATAAAGTTTCACATTCTTTAAACAATTTCCCAAAGTACTTTTAGTTTTCTGTAAAAGTAACTTATTGTGCCGGCTTTATCTGTCCGTCCGCCCTCAGATCTTATAAACTACTGGGGCTAGACTGCTGTAAATTGGTATGTTGATCATCCACCCCAAAATCATCAATCCTACCCTCTAGCCTCAGTAGTTTTTATTTTATTTAAGGTTAAAGTTATCCATAATCGTACTTCTGGCACCGCTATAGGTACCGACACAGGCCACCAACGAACCGTGGATGAGTTTCATGGGCCGCGGTAAGAGTTTTATGGGCCGTGGCTGAGACCACCACCGGACCGTGGCTGAGTCTTATACTGCATTATACGCTGTGCAGAAAACTCGACTGCACCGAAGAAACTTCGGCGCATTTTTTACTTGTCTGTCTTTCAGACGAAAACAGTTTCTCGTAACGCGAAAAGAGGCTAATCGATCTGTAGCCTTACAGATATGCAAGGTCACCCTTTCTTTGGTCCGACTGAGTCGATGAGAGTCCAAGAGAAAATGAAAGTTCTGGACTTTGAAAAAATCGCGAGAAAGAAGACAAAAGCAGGGTCAGGATCGTCTGCCAGTTTTTTTAGGAAGTTGTGCAAAACTACGATCTAAGCAGGAGGGGTCGGTGGTCTTCAAGTTGCAAGATCTAACAGGCCTTGATGGCACTGAGTTCAGGAGAGAGAGAGAGAGAGAGAGAATAAAAGCATTGAAGTATATATTTATTTCATGACCAATTTTTCAGAGAATAAAGAACTTGAGGACTTCCCATGTTTCAGTGAAATATTTCTTTTCTAGATTCGGAAGAGGAGAACTGACCAGAGAGAGGCAGATCAAGAGAGTCTGATGCAATGGAATTTCTCAGTAAAAACACAGTAGAGAAATGAGATGTATTTTTACCTTGACTGAAATCTATTATTTAGTGACTATATACGTTTATGAAAGATATTATATATCTTTTAACGTATCTAATTTAAGCTCATGAAGGTATCACGTCATCCCAATTCCTCTATGGTTATTAGCTACCCTTCGACTGTTGCTATCTAGTTACTTTCAAGTCCCTGTTTCAATTATTTTTACAAGAACGGCAACGCAAGGAGATTCAAGCAATCATTCATAAATAAGAGGAAAAACAAATATAAATGAAGATCCACGGAGTGTCTGAGACTGATCCACTACAAGCGTATGAATGTCTATGAGCTGAGGCCTCGTCAACATGAGTGACTGTGATTACACAGCTTAATTGCCCTTGAATGCATTAGGCCTCTTAATGTCTAATACATCCTAATTACCTATCTGGGGAAATTGCCCTGATGAAGTGATGCTGGACACGAGGTCTTCATGATGGAGGTCATTTGCTTTGAGTCCGGAACCTGATTGGCTCTGAGAGATCAATACTTACAGGCTATCACTACTATAACTACTTTTGCTATTAATGTTACTACTACGGCTACAATTTCTTCTTTTACTTGTTTTTCTTCGTCTTCTTTATAATCACGAGTTTAGCTTACTTGTATTAGTTCCGCAAAATAAAAACAAGTTGTCAAAATGTAATTTTCTATTTTATTTATTTATTTATTTTTGTAAAATAATGAATTTTTTCTTCTTCAACTTTATCCCATAATTATTGCGTAAAAATCACTTTTACGTAACAAGGAGAATTAAGCATTAGATGTTAGTTTCTGAACAATAATCAGCATCATTACTTTGTTTTCCGTCAATCCGACTTCTGAATACTGTGTGAAAACTGTGCACTCATTGCTTAATACAATGGCGCCAACGGAAGTTGCCTCATCGATGTGGCATGTGCAACAGGCGAGCTCATTACAGGAACAGTAATGCTTTCTGGATAATGAAGGATTATCTTTTCTATAGCTGATGCGCTAAGTGTCAGTTCGGGGTGGCCTTATGCTTGGACTGTTGTGTCCATAAAGGTCATACACTATAAAGACGGTAATATGGAAAAACAAACTGAAAATTTGTTGGCAGTAAAAAGAAAGGAGCTTCGAAAGGTAATACTCAGTCAGTCTCAAAGGACGAGTTGTACACAAACGGGGTTATGCTGATCTAAGCTACTTGTTCGTATACGGACATATACAGATTGATAATATGCTCAGAAATGTATAATAAATGTAAGAGATGTCTGAGAGAGAGAGAGAGAGAGAGAGAGAGAGAGAGAGAGAGAGAGAGAGAGAGAGAGAGAGAGAGAAATGATTCACTGTAATTACAGAACATATTTTGAGCGATGTTTGTTGAGAAACCATTTCAGCAATATTAGATAAACAACGGGAACTGAACCCATTTCAGCCTATAAAGATCCTATTCACTTTTACATTTCAAGTGAGAGTTGCATCAATTTGCTTGTTGTCTGTTTTGACAGAGAGGTGATTGCTAGTAATTGTTTTTAGAAGTTAACTGATATGTTAATGAAAAAAAAGAGACGATCAAAATACAGGTGGAAAATAATGCAGAAATTGTTTATCAGGTATGACATATGCGGAATGTTTTTCACTTCGCTAAAAGACAGACAGTTGGAGCTGAAATGCAGGCCAAAAATTAGGTTTTTTTCCCAGCTGTAAAATCAAAATGACTTTCCCTACCTAAAGCGATATTCTGACCTCCTCTTTGGAATTTTAGCAGGATTTGTAAGCTTATCTCTGTTTTCATTTCCTCTTGGGGCGTATTTTTTTCGGTCACGTTTTCCGGTTATGCAGGGAATAAGCGTTTAAATGATTCAATGGGAATAATTCAAACGCTGAGGAACTCTCACTTTTAAGGTCACAAATAAACTTCAAAAGACTTTCTTGTTCACGATGGGTGCGAATTCTGTTGACTTCCAGATTACCAAGCGACAAAAGAACAAATTTCCTTCTCCAACTCTGATGAAGCAGAAATGCTGTTCAAGATCGAGGATTAGCAATTGCACGAAGGGCCAACTGACAGCCACCTAATTCTGATTCGAAGAGGTGTTTTGTTTTACTCAAGTTTTCTCACAATGCTCTGACATTTTCTTCATATTATTCTAAAAGAAAATAGTCGTTAAAATGAAAATTTGAATAAAAAGCATGAAGCATGGTTCCTGAAATATCCATAAATACATCTGCATTAGAATACAGAATTCCATGATAAGCATCACTTGAACTGTCTTCGGTAGTGGAGATAATTTGTTAAGTTCTTTTAACATTGTAAGTTTGTGCCTTATAAATTAGGCAATCAGTAAAAAACAAAATACGATTGTGACAAACTGCGATATGGGGAGATGATTGTATAAACAGAATGAATAAATGCAGATTTTGCAATTTTATATTGAAACCCAGAAGCACAATAGTAAAATAAATCAAATGTGTCTTTTGGACAGTAAAGGTCCGTTTGTATAAAAATGAAAGAATAGAGAGTGTATCTTAGAATAGTTCAGCAACTGTTTGAATTTCCAAAGGAACTTTTGCGCCTGAGGAAAGGCCACGATAAGACAGAGGGAAAGACAGGGCGATGATCTGTACCCCAGGCCCGTCTAGGTAAAGTTGGTAGTTAGACAGTTATTAGATAATAATATTGATGAGTTTGTCCCTTAGGCTAGTAGAAGGGAGATAGAAAGGCTGATATATAATTCTGCATTTGAGGTTTATCGAAGTAACACTGATAGATAGATAGATAGATAGACAGAATTTTATGTAAAGTGAATCTAATCTTGGGATATTTGTAATTCATAATCCCTCCTCTTTATTCTGCAGTAACGTTCAACCATAAGTCATAATTCATACATCAGTACACTAATATTTTTATAACAAGTAAATGTCAAATTATCTCTCTAATCTGTAAATGAAATAATCTCAAAGAATTTCAAACCTAACAGATTATAGATATGCTCTCTCTCTCTCTCTCTCTCTCTCTCTCTCTCTCTCTCTCTCTCTCTCTCTCTCTCTCAACAAGTCCAGGTGCAAAATTCCCTTTTTTCATTTTAAGGTAAAATATTTCACTAGCGCTGAACAACGCCAACCACACTCCTATTTCAAAAGGCCTTTCGCACGAGCAGAATTTACTTCCCAAAAGGAGGCTGCTTCTTTGTGCATTTCCCCCCGAAATATGATGTTGGCCGAGCAATTTATTTTGCGCCTCTCTTCCTTACTCTCATGGGTTTTTCTTAATGGAAATACGTGACACAAAAGAAGCGGGATTTACTTAAACATATATCATAAAACACAGCAGGTCGAGTAATAATAATAATAATAATAATAATAATAATAATAATAATAATAATAATAATAATAATAATAATAATAATAATAATAATAATAAAAATTATTATTATTATTATTATTATTATTATTATTATTATTATTATTATTATTATTATTATTATTATGGAGATTCCTCATAGGATTCATTCCTAAATGAGAAATTAAATCTGGAAAAGGTAAAGAAGTTGGACAGCTAAGTGAAAAGCCACAAAAAGAAAAAAACGGATAAAAAGTAATAGAGAGAGAGCCACGCCCTAGGGCGGTAAGGATGCTGCTAAGATCCTCCAGTGGCGTCTACAGTGCGTTATGAAAAACGCCCTGTAATCGGTAATCTCGCCCTCCTCCCTAACCTGGGAAGAACCACTAGCAGAACAAGATTAGCAGCAATGCAACGACACCTTTTGACCTCAATCAGTCAATGAATGCATAATTCAAAAACTTTGTAAAATTAAAATGTACCCAATATAGTCCAAGCCAAACCCAAGACCTAAACAAGAAAAAGAGAACCCATTAAGTGAATAGATCCCGAATACAAAACTGGCCACAAATAAAGATACCTGCACAGCTAATCATCCATCAACCACCAAAGTTATCAACAAAACCATCAAAATAAACTTTAACATCTTAAAACATTAGAACTCCCAAAATTATCACTACCATGGCTACGAACGATAGAAACAAGGAGAGCCAAAGCCAGAGCCTCCTCACAAGCAGCAAGAGTAAGAAAAAACAACACAAAATATAAATCCCCCCCTAGATGACCGAAAGCCTGAGCCATAAACCAAAAAATATTTACTATAATGAACTCTAAACTCAACAGTACATTTAATAAATGCTTCCGCTTACCCACAAAAGCCAAGCCACAACACAAACAGAACAAAGGAACGTAGAGTCAAAAATTGAAAATTGTCATTAGTTTCAATAGTTGAAATAAAATAATGGTCTTGTAAACCGTAGATGAATTTACTGTTCTTGAAGCTCAGAAAGAAGAAATCATTCCCATCCTTAGTCCCCAAAACTAATATTTTACATAAACTACTTTCTGCATCAACACATTGCTTCTATCTTCTTTTTTACTAATATCCTCTTCAATTTGCTTCACTCGTGTGACGCACCCACTAGCCATAGGACTAACACTAATCCTCCAAACTATTTTAATCTGCGTATCTGCAGGCCTTTTATCAAAATTCATATGATTCTCTTATATCCTATTTTTAATTTTTCTAGGAGCCACACTAGTCTTATTCATTTACGTAGCCTTCCTTGCCTCAAACGAAACGTTCAAGCTATCAATTAAAATAATTTCAGCTTTTACTCTACCCCTATCTGTAACACTCATTCTACCTTTCACAGACCAAATAATAACTCCAACTAAAGACTCTGCAGAGCTCTCATTCCTAAGAAGCCTTCAAGACATACAATCAACACAAATATCACTTTTGATACTTAATTCTACTTATTACTTAAAACTTTTTTTTCATAATTATTGGATAAAGTTGGGGATAAAACATTTATTTCTTGACAAAAAAATAACGCATCTTGATAACTGTTTTTATTTTGGGGAACTGATACAGTTAAGATAAACTCATGATTTTACAGAAGATGAAGTAAAAGTGTAATAGTAGCAGTAGTAATAGTAATAGTGATAGGCTGTAACTACTGATCTCTCAGAACCAGTCAGGATCCGGACTTAAAGCGACCTACCTCCATCATGAAGACTTCGTGTCCATTATCAGTTCATCAGGCAATTTCCCCAGATAGGTAATTAGGATATATTAGACATTAAGAGGCCTAACGCATTCAAGGACAATTACGCTGTGTAATTGCAGTCACTCAAGTTGACGAGGCCTCAGCTCATAGGCATTCATAAGCTTGTAGTGAATCAGTCTCAGACACTCTGTGGATCTTCATATACATTTGCTATTTCCTCTTATTTATAAATGTTTGTATGAATCTCTTGGCGTTGCTGTCAATGTAGAAACTTTGGAAATAGGGACCAGGGTTAGACACCCAATGCTAGTAAGTAATTAGACAGAAACAGTGGGAAGGTAGCTAGCCTTATCACCAAAAAGCAGTTGTGGTGACGTGACAGGTTCATGAGCTGCAACTGAATAAGTTTTAAGGATATATATTATCATTTACAAACATACACGGCCATGAAGTAATTAGTTATCTTATTAAGACAAAAAATAATTTCCTATCTCGACCCTGTCTTTGCTGAGAAATGTAAGTGCTTCTGATCCTCTTGATCTGCCTCTCTGGTCGCTTCTCCTCTTCCAAATTAGAAAAGGAAAATGCCGCTGAAGCAAAGGAAGCTTTTAGGTTCTTCATTACCTTAAACAAGTAAAAAATGCGCCGAAGTTTCTTCGGCGAAATCGAGTTTTCTGTACGGCGTATAGTGTTGTATGAAGCTCTCAGCCACGCTCCATGTAACGCTCAGCCTCGGCCCGGTGGTGGCCTGTGTTGTTGGCACCTATAGCGGTGCCAGACGGAAGATCATGGCTAACTTTAACCTTAACTCAAATACAAACCACCAAAGGCTAGAGGGCTGCAGTTCGATGTGTTTGATGATTGGAGGGTGGATGATCAACATACCAATTTGCAGCCCTCTAGCCTCAGTAGTTTTTAAGACCTGAGGGTGGACAGAAAAAGTTAGGACGGGAAAAGCGCGGACGGACAGACTAATAGCCATCTCAATAGTTTTCTTTTACAGAAAACTAAAAAACTGGTCATGAAATAAATACCTTTATTCTCTCTCTCTCTCTCTCTCTCTCTCTCTCTCTCTCTCTCTCTCTCTCTCTCTCTTGAACTCAGTGCCATTAATGCGTATTAGATCTCGCAACCTGAAGACCACCGACCCCTCCTGCTTGGATCGTGGTCTTGCACGATTCGTTAGGAAATTGTGAAACGATCCTGACTCTGCCTTTCTCCTCTTTCTCGCGATTTTCTAAGTTCAGAACTTTCACTTTTCTTTTGGAAAGACTGAGTGACTCAGTCTGACTAAAAGGAAGGGGACCGTTCAATGAAAAACTATTTTAGTCTGAAAGACAAAAACTGCTTTGGGAAACTGTTTAGAGAATGTGAAACACTATAGCATGAATATTATGTATTCGAAAGGTATACATAAACATAATGAAATTAGCCTTTTTTAAACGTTGTACTTTGGGTAATCCAGTCGGCTATGTTAGATGGAAAGGTGATAATGACTCCTTGTTACATTAGCTAGAATAGTCATTCTTTGAAAAAATATATGTATATATATAATCTTGTCATCAGATTGGAAAAAGACAGTTTTAATAAACTGATTATTCATTTACCTAACTGCCTTGCTTGTTTATATGTGGATTAAACTTAATGAGGTCATTGTTACCCGGGGGATCTCTAGCAAACGACGTCAAGTGAAGGGAGAGAGAATTATACAAAAGGTCCCAATGAGATATGCTGGAGAAGCAAATCATCATTTATACAAGAATGCTTTCATTTGAGTTGTTCCTGGGGTCATACCGAACGTGGGATGTAAATTACCTCGTAAAACTAGATATTTACATGTAAATTATATTTTGACACAGAATCGGACATATCAGAATCTGAAACAAATATGTCAAAAATTAAGTTCATCAACACTGTTTTTGATTCATGCAATCTCTTCATCTCGTTGTGTACTGCCAAATACTTATCAGATGCAGTTACGAGAAATAACCTTCATTGGGTTAATTGACAGAGATTGTACATTTGATGGAAGTCTCTATTACGAGGTGGATTTTTGCTGTCATTTTTGGCTGTGATGGAAAGAGAGGAATTGTGAATTAAATTAAATAGTGCATGAATGAATGACTGAATGTTCCTTAAATAGTGAATGAATGAATGAATGAATGAACCTTAAATAATGAATGAATGAGTGAATGAATGTTCCTTAAATAGTGAATGAATGAATGAAAGAATATGCTTTAAATAGTGAATGAATGAATGAAAGAATACACTTTAAACAGTGAATGAATGAGTAAATGAGTGAACAGGAATCTTCCTAATTAAATAAACCTCATACTCACAGTGAATGAGTCCACAGTATTTGTAAATTAACAAAAAAAAAAAAAAAGCATTAATGCTTCCGACTTCCATCTACAGACACCAACATGCGAGTGGACATCACTCTGAACTTTATAATCGTGTACAATACATTAGTAAGGTTGCCTAATCGTTGCTATTTCTTCTTGGTCATGTTTTTAGTCATACAAATTTCAGTGGACTCTGATTATTTTCTCCGGGCAGTTTAAATGAGGTATTATTCCTTATAGGTGGATATATATATATATATATATATATATATATATATATATATATATATATATATATATATATAATATGTTTGTATGTATATATTTAAAGGACACATATATGCATTTCATAGCTTCAATGCTTTAAGATGTTATCGTGGAAGATTCTGTGTAAGAGCAAACTAGGGCAAGAGATTTGATGCAAAATCTTTGTATTCAGCAAATAGTTTGATTCCTCAGCTCTTTGCGCGAGAAGCTCAGCAATATTGGGGATCAGGTGATCTCCGAAGCGCTATGTATGTTCGTGAGTACTTGCGTTACTTTGATCTAGATTATGCCAAAATCTGCCCTAAAAGTGAGTTTGATCGTTCATTAACGTGACAGAACTGCAGTTGTCCAGTCATAACCTTGGAGTGGTTCCAGGCTTTGAAAATCGGCAGATAAGGTAGAGTCTCACATCTCTGTTTTTATGGGAGAAAATTGAACTTGTGATTTTTACCATGACTTTCTAATCGTTATGAACTTGTGAACTGGTGTGGGAAATTTAATATGAATATTCATACCTCTTTTATATTATTATTTTGTTGTGTTACGTTTGCCATATCTTGGCTATGCATTTTACACTTTCCATTATTGTGTTTGTATTTCATATATTTTTGGGAGTTTTCTATCATGTTTAATTCTTTCGACAGATGTCTGTGGATTTGTGGTAGACTGTTTTTT
>NC_089787.1:15792092-15827092 GCF_040412425.1 Macrobrachium rosenbergii | reverse complement strand
TAACTTAGAACGTCTCTTTCAGGGGAGACATGCGGACCGATCGCAGTCCATGCTTATCTCGTCTGCCACCAAAATCCTGAAAATTCCTGGTCGCAGTCATTACCAAATTCCATTGTGGCCCGAAAATGTTCATATGAATTATTCTCCCATCCTGGAGTTCCATCATTTACATTACCTGAGACTATTTTGTGTAATCAGGGCAAGACTGAATGTTATTATTATCATTGGACTGATTGTATCGCATATTGGCCCCATTATTAATCAACTTGCTTGTTGCCAAATCATTGCATTATTGTTCCTGTGTCCTATAACTGAATCTGCCCCTTAGTGATTATGTTGTTCTGTTGCCTCATTGTTTACTTGCTAAGTCTCTGAAATAAACCCCTGTAAATTTGTAAAAGAATTCTAATTCCCATATGGCGAGCTTCCTCATTCAATTGTAAATCCAGGAAAATCTAAGGTAAGTTTTATCTAAGGTAAGTTTTCTAATAACTTTTCCTTTTGCTCATAAGCTGAACTTTCTTGGTTTCGTGGCAGCATCTTTATAATTTTGTTTCAATTTTTCTCCAGCCAAGAGTCCTGTTTATTACAATATATATATATATATATATATATATATATATATATATATATATATATATATATATATATATATATATATATATATATATATATATATATATATATATATATATATATATATATATATATATATATATATATATATCAGTGCAAAGTTTGTTCATAACATAAAAATTCATTAATACATGCTATCAATATAATGTTTTCTCCATAACCTATAAAAAACAGTATATGCTACCTATAAAAAATAGTGGGCTGTATACTATCAGTGCGAAATTTTTTTCATAAATTATAAAAATAAACGCCCTAATGAGGTTAGGCCAGGACATGGTGTTCTGGAAAAGGTTTGTTCCCATAGTTGTACACTTGCCCAAAAGTTTTCTTCTTAACCTATAAAAATATATGCTATCAATATAAATTTTCTCCGTAATATATATACGCTCCCACTGTACATGTTTTCCATTCAGATATTGGAAAGGCAATAAACAACCAACTGCGAAGATAAAGTAAACAAACGCTGAACAACCAAGCCTTCACAAGTCACGAGTCAGACAACCCACTGCAGTAAAATGAAGCTTTGTGGTCTTATATAACTATTATAATATTATGAAATATAGTAATCACTAATTAGAATATCACTAATCACTCATTTGAATACCACTAATATAGGAAATCAAATCCCTTACCTAGATATATATGGGAGCTCTGGCGTTGTTGCTTTCCCAGGCGAGACAATTCCGTTTGCTTCCGTCCCTCTCTTGTGACAAACTTACGAGACGCAATCGTTCAAATTTTTTCCCCATAAGGGTTGTACTTCTCTTGCTTATGGCAATGGAATTGCGTGAATGCACTACACGGTAAGAAAATCCGAAAAGGAAATGCGTCACAAAGCAATAGGATATCGCTTGAACCAGAACCACACAAATCGAGATGGGTTACTTGTCGGTAAAACCCGACTCTCGGTTTGGAACTGTGATGTACGTATATAATTTCATATTTCCGAAAATACGCAGTAAAAATATGTCAAGAAATATAAAATATTATATGTATAATACTAGTTGGCATGATATGTACATCTGTGATACGACTATGACGAGTTCAAAATATCGAGATACATAGATATATTATTTATTTACTTTGATTTGATTTTTTTTAGAGAACGAACCAGCTCTTATCGTAGAAAATGGGTAGTTTTAGTAGGATACTGAAGTAAATTTCCCACTTTCTACTATCCAGAATTGTCAAGTCATACATTGTACGACAATTTGTCGCTCAATGTCGCTCACAGGGCGATATCGAGATACATTGATACATATTTACTCTGATATTATATTTTTTGAGAGAAAGAGCCAGTTTTTATCGCAGATAATGTGTATTTTAGTAGGAAAGTAAAGTATATTTCTCACTTCCACCTAAAAAGTCATACAGAAATTTTGCGACAATTTTTCGCTCAGTGCCGCTCAAATGCCGGTAAATGAGGTGAACAAAAGTGTAAAAAAAACCCACCTAAAATTCTTTTTTAGCAATAATATTTTAGGACATGTTTATTTAGACATACTGTATACCAGTCCAAAACAGTAAAAAACTAAAAATCTATAATTCCTCGAAATTCGGCGATCAGCGCGCCCCTTAGTCTATAAGAGCATTTATGCTTTCTAATATATCGCTTAAGAAAGAATACTTCGCAGAGAGAAATATGGCTACATGCTCTGTTTTCATGTTACTGTCTATTATCAAGAAATAGGACAGACTCTTGGATTCATTACTGAGTGCATCAGGGTAGAACAGGTAAGCAGTCTAGGCATCATTCAAAACTGTACCAGACTTCTGGTGGCGTAGAGGCACACATCAGCACATGACCTGCCCATGTCCCTTGCACAACCCGGTTCACTGGTCGCACTAATTAGGTAATTGCAAGTGAATTAAGCTCAATTAATTTCCATGCCTATGAACATTTCAGGACTTTTGCATATACCGGACATCTGCGTTCATATTTGTTTTTTTTATGGCTAGATGATATTATTATTATTATTATTATTATTATTATTATTATTATTGTTATTATTATTATTATTTTTATTATTATTATTATTATTATTCAGAAGATGAACCCTATTCATATGGAACAAGCTCACAGGGGCCATTAGAGTTCAAGATTCCAAAGAATATGGTGTACATTAGAAAGAAGTAACAGAAGGTAATGGAAAATGCAGAAAAAGATCAGTTATAAAAAATACAAATTGATTAATAAATACATAAAATGTAGCTAAATTATCAAAATAAAAGGAGAATTGTTTTAGGGTAGTAATGCATTGCATCTTCACTTGAAATTTTGAAGTTCCAATTGCACTGCATCCTCAGCGAGACTGTTCCACAGTCTAACGGTGTGAGGAATAAAAGGACCTCTGGAACTGAGAAGTTCGACAGCGAAGCACATTCACTGCATAAAGGTGCTGGGATGGTGCTGCCGCCGTGTGGAGAGCAGGATCAACTAGCAATGAACAGCAGGGCGCTCAGACTGATCGATAACAATGGTATAGCCATTAGCGTCAGGACAGGGAAATTTTCAGCAACTTTGTATTCTCAGTCAGCCAGGCTAATGAAGGTTATTTTTGCCTAATTGGATTTAAAAGTCTCGTCACGCATAACAACAAGGTGAAAGAATTGACAATAAAAACAGCTTTAATGAGGACACTTTTTCAATAAAAGAGGAGTTTTAAAGGTTAATGCCTTTGATACCAGACATTGAAAAAAAATCTTGTGTGGGATTCGTTTGCTAATTACCATTTTATGGTATGATTAAGCAGCCTTTTAATTTTGGAAATATAAGTAATGAAAAATATGATGAATGATTAGTTGTATGAGCAGGAATTACAGGGAAGTCACTTGCCTACTATTTTATTAATTTGTAAAAGTATTTACAATAGCAGGTTTCTTATTTGTTGTAGAGGAAAGTGTTTCACTTTCAAAGGTTACTCATGCATGGCAGAGTCCAGGGACAATGTATTGTGCAGTTGTACAATGTCCCAGAAACCACTACCCAAACCATCTCTTCACCCACTCAAGGACCAGGAAGAACGGGATGTGGCTGCTGCTGATGACTCAGCCGGCAAACTTATTCGTTCCCCAAACACCCATCAGCATCTCACAGAAACCACAAATCCATGCTGCTTGTGAAATCTAACCAGGATATGAGCTGGGCTTCAACTTGGGACCATTACGCTAGGGAGCCTAAGGATACCCAACTGAGCTACCAGAACCCAAAGGAATAATTTCGGTTACCTCTCTTGTAGGGCAAGAGACGTAAGCAATGAAGGTTCCTCACTGAAATGGATATTCAGAAAACGGTTCATGAATTTTGCCTACTATTATACTATCAATCTTTCTAGTTAAACAAGTTTGTTAAGTCAATTTTTTCATAACATATCCTATAATTGAAAATTGGGCCAGTATAAAGTTAAAAGAGTTGGAAAGATAATAAGAAAAGGAACCAAAGAAACACAGGAATAATTAAAAGGCAGAAAGCAATACACCTGGTGAATGAGAAAGGATGCTAAAGAGAACACTCATTACCATTTGCAATACTCCAAGGAAGGCACCCATGTGGTAAATACCTGGGATGGGCAAAGAGATTGATGTGTAAACTCAAAACAATTCTAAAAAGTATGATTATAACGCATCCATTAGGAGAAGAAAGAACAACAGTAAAAAAAGAATCCTTTCCTAATTCCACCACTTAGTGGTTTTATTCCATCCTTCCAACTCCCTATGTGGGCAGGTACTCCATGCTGTCTCTATGACCCCATCATGGAACTTTACAAAGCACCAAAAGAAATGAGGGCTAGAGACTACGAAACTAAGTCTAATACCCCTAACAGGGTGAAGCCAAAGCACCAGTAAATGAATAGGTAAAGGATATTCGACACCTTTAAGAAGAGATTCCCAGATATTAATAAATATATGAAACTGAGCCCTGTTAAGATCACATATTAGTATTCATGAGAAAAATTCAGTTTCGTTTTTCTATTTGTCTTATTTTTACCCAGTGAAATTGACCAAGGCTAAGTTGGTCTCTACAGTCAGTGTATCTATCTTTACGTTGTCTCTTTTCACCAGCAAAACATGGTAATCAAAATAGTGCAAAGGAATAGTGGTCAATCAAATTACCGTTCATCAAGTGTATTCAGTTATGCAATGAATGCTCTCTCTCCCTCTCTCTCTCTCTCTCTCTCTCTCTCTCTCTCTCTCTCTCTCTCTCTCTCTCCAATGATTCCACAGCTGTGGATGTGTACGGCCTCCGTAAGAGTTCTTGTCCTATATAAAGGCAATACAATGTCCAAAACTCGAAGTCTGGGATAAGCTCCTCAATCTCTTTAGGTCAGGTAGATCGATAAACAACATTTTCTGGAAAAATAACATTTTTCTGTCCCCAAATATGACTGATTTTCTTTATAAATTTCTACCAGATTTCTTTCAGACAATATAAAAGGTATTATTGAAGTGTCATGTCTCTTATTTCCATCGTTATTGTCTTTTTCATTCTCAGTTTATTATCGGAATATATAGAAAGCGTTTTGTTTTATTGTGTCAGTGAGGAAAAAGGAAACAAGACAAAAAGATAATACAAACCAAAAGGAAAAAGAGATTCCTCTTCTTTTCTGACAACAAAGGACAAGTGCCTTGAAGAAGAAGAAGAAGAAGAAGAAGAAGAAGAAGAAGAAGAAGAAGAAGAAGAAGAAGAAGAGAGAGAGAGAGAGAGAGAGAGAGAGAGAGAGAGAGAGAGAGAGAGAGAGGCTGCCTTTCAGTCCGTTGCTCTGTTCTGCAGATCAAAGATGGCTCCTTCAAAGGGAATGCAAATGCCAGGAAGCACCTGGGACGAGAAGTGATAAGGCATCGCCTTTGGTGTGAAGTCAACACCTCATTGTTCTCGGCTCCCGTCCTTTCCAAGGAACACAGGGGCAAAACAGGGACAAACACTGGGAAAAACAGGGTCACAAACAGGAGCAAAACAGGGGCCACTGGGCAAAACAGGGCAAATGCAAGGGAAAAACTGGTGAAAAATGGATGCAAGACAGGCGAAACACGGGACCAAACACAGGTTCAAAACAGGGACAAACAGGTGCAAAACAGAGTCAAACACAGGGGCAAAAAAGAGCAATCACAGGGGCAAACACAGGGAATAAAAACAAGGACAAACACGGAATAAAAACAGGGGCAAACACATGGACAAACAGGGGCAAAAACAGGAGCAAGACAGTGGGAAACACAGGGCCAAAAATAGGTGCAAAACAGGGGCAAACAACAAGGGAAAAACGAGTGCAAACCAGGGGCAAACGCAGAGAATAAAAACAGGGGCAAACACGGGGACAAACAAAAGGGCGCAAGAAAACTGCAGCGGTTATGTTTTTGTCGTCAGGGAGAGGGACGTAAACAAAAGAACAGGAATTGAATTAACTTCCGTCATGGAAGCGTTGGCAATTGGCCCCATCTGCATCAACAGGGAATTGTACGGATTCGCTTTTCACGTATTTCGATGGAGTGAAATCGTATCCCGGTTGTTTTATTTTTTTCAATGGATGCCAACTGATATGTCCTTGGAAAATATAGATGAACTCAAAACAGAGAGAAAATTGCAGAAAATATTTGGAATTTTGATGCAGTGTATCACAAATGTTTTTCATGCGGGAAAATTGACGCTGAAAAATGCGGTGGAATCGGAAGAGGCCTTATGTTAGAGTATTTTTTATTTATTTTGTTTACCTATCACTGATGAACATATTAGATAACACACACACATATATATATATATATATATATATATATATATATATATATATATATATATATATATATATATATATATATATATATATATATATATATATATATACATGACTGACTAAGGTGCATAAAAATAAATATATTTCATTTATTCAGGTGCATACGTTTATGATGTCTCATCCTCAAGGCTAAAAATAAAAGTGCGTGCATATTTAGGATATATGTACAAATAAAATATGATAAAGTACTATCAGGATGCATATAAACTTCTAAAATATTGTTAAAAATAAAATTACATGTTAAATCTGTATGAAAATTTTTTGATCAGATATATACTGAACAGATATGCAATTTTTGAAAAGGTGGGGTGTGGTTTTACAATCTACTAAAAATTTCTTTTTCTTTTTTTTTTTTTTTTTTTTTTTTAACAATTTTTTTAGGTTTCCTTTTTAGATGATGCTTTTTAACGAAATATCAACAAACGTCGGCTCCTTCAAAGTCTCAAAACGTAAAACCCTAAAAACCTCTTCGCATCTGAGGTAATGTTTTTATGCACTGCAGGAATATTTCTGATTAATCAAGGTCTATTGAATTGATTATATATCTTTTGTACCTTTATTTATCTATATTTTTATATATATATATATATAATCTTTTCATTTACTTCTCATTTATCAAATTAATTTATTTATCGTGCATATTGATATTCCTATTACATTTGTTAAGCACCGGACAGAAATACTTGTGATATTTTTATTAGCACTAAATAATAAATCTGTATGCCTTTATAACTTTTGATTGATATTGCAAAAGCCCTTTACAAATAAACGTAGATGATGTTTTGTCATGAAACCCAACAAACGTTTGGCATCTGAGATGATGTTTTTATGTCACTCATAGAATATTTCTAATTAATAAAGGTATCTGAATTGATTGTTTACCTTTTGTGCCTTTATTTATCTCTTTTTTTATGTTATTCTCAATCTTTTTCATCATTTACTTCTCATCTATCTGATTAAGTGTTTATCGATTTTTATGAATAATGGCACCACAGAAATATCAGTGTGTTTTATAGTACTAATAATTAACAGCACCTTTAACGGTTATCATTTCAAATACATGAATGTTCCACATTTGGACAAAATTAGCTTCATTCCATTGTATCTATACAGAGGTCTTATTTTGAGAGGGGCTCTCAGGAGCTGAATGTCTGGTTAGTTATAACAAAAGAATCTGTATTTAACATACTGGCAATGTTGTCATTCAAGTTCTAAAGCAAAATTAATTGTCAATCTGATTTACATTACTTTTTGGCTAGTGGCCTGAACATATTTTTAACGTGGAATCTTTTTAATCACCAATGACTTCGTTATGTATGGGTAAGTTAGTGTTGTCTTTGATAATCACGTGGAACAGTCACCAACTGTCTGCAGTAGTGTCGTCGGTGTATCTAGCAGCGTGGACCCATGTTAAAGCTTTTTACTTTTCATTCTCATTTTGTTTCTTCACTCTTGCCGAGGCTGGGCTGTCTGTTTGTATTTCCCAAGGCTAGTCTGTCTGGTCTGTGAGTTCCAAAGGTTGAGTTGTCTGGTCTGTGCGTTCCCATTGCTTGACTTTCTGATCTGTGATTTCCCAAGGTTGGGCTATCTGGTCTGTGAGCTCCCCAAGGCTGGGCTTTCTGATCTGTGAGTTCCCAAAGCTAGGCTGTCTGGTTTGTGAGATCCCAGGGCTGTGCTGTCTGGTCTGAGAATTCCTAACTCTAAGCTATCTGAATTATAGGTTCCCCAAGGCTGAGCTTTCTGATCTGTGAGTTTCCCAAGGCTGGGCTGTCTGGTCTGTGAAGTTCCCAAAGCTGGACTTTTGATCTGTGAGTTCCCAAAGCTAGGCTGTTTGGTTTGTGAGTTCCCAACACTAAGATATCTGAAATACAGGTTTCTCAAGGCTGGGCTTTCTAATCTCTGAGTTTCTCTAGGCTGGGCTGTCCAGCATGTGAGTTTCCCATTGCTAGGCTATCTAGTCTGAGAGATTCCAAGTATTTGGCTTTTTAGTCTATGAGTTTCCCAAGGCTGGGCTGTCAGTTCAGGGAGTTTCCCAACATTGAGTTTTTCTGACCTGTGAGTTTCCCAAGGCTGTGCTGTCTGTTTTGTGAATCTCCCAAAGCTGGACTTTCTGATATTTGAGTTCCCTAGGCTGGGCTGTCTGTTCTAAGAGTTACCAAAAGCAAGCTCTATCTGAGTTATTATAGTTTTCCCAAATCTGGTTTTTTGATCTGTGAGTTTCCCAAAGGCTGGGCTGTCTGATCTGTGAGTTTCCCAAGGTTGGACTTATTGATCTGTGAGTTTCCCAAGGCTGGGATGTATGGTCTGTGAGGATCCAAAGGTTGATCTGTGAGTTTCACAACTTGGCTGCCGGTCGGGGAGTTCCCAACCTGACCATCTGCATTAGTTTCCCAAGGCTGGCTCTGAGCTTTCTGGGTCTGATGAGTTTCCAAATGTCTGGGCTGCTGGGGTAATAGGTCCGTGATTTTTCTAACGTTGATTTTTGGTCTATGAATTTCCCCATGTTTGGGCTGTCTGGTCCTTGTGTTTCCCAACATCAGGCTGACCACTTATTTTCAGGAAAAACCAATTACAGAATTATGATGCAAAGGTCTGATGGGAAGAAAAACCTAGGTGGAACTTTGACTTCTGATGACACATGAAAGATATAAACGTGGCTGCAAAGGATACATTGTTGTGCTAAATGCATCACGTAAAAGATGATGATGACTCTCAAAAGAATATTAGTTTTGAATTTCCTAATAATCATTTTGGTCATATGTATTACATACATACATACACACACATATATATATATATATATATATATATATATATATATATATATATATATATATATATATATATATATATATATATATATATATATATATATACATACATACATACATACACATATATATATATATATAGAATACAATTATAATTTATAAATAAAAGCAATATTTCATAGTGGCTCAGGATTAAAACTGCTAAAGAAAGAATACCTATGTAGTGAGTATATATATATATATATATATATATATATATATATATATATATATATATATTTATATAGAGCCTCGGTGGCTCATATATACAGCAGCATCGGATGTAGAGGTATGGCACGGGGTCAATATATGATAGGCAGTCACTTTGCTATCCGTGTAGACATCCCGGGATTATATATGTAATGTGATAGGTTTGCAAAAAATAAAATGGATGTTGGCAGATAAAATACACACACAAAACAAAGCCATACAACAAACAAAACATAACAAACATCTCACAAAGTGTCTCGAACTCTCGCCATACCTGATGCGCAAAATTCGCTGCTGGGAAGAAAGGGCGTTGGGTCGGGCATGATACATGAAACATACGTAGAGGGCAAAAAATTCAGGCAGAAATTTGATCGAGACCACAATCTACGCCAAATCAAAAAAACAAATGAAGGCCAAAGTAAACAAAAATGGGCGAAGGAAGAAAAAGAAGAAGATATATATATATTTATATATGAATATACAGTATACAAACCACCGTCACATATATATATATATATATATATATATATATATATATATATATATATACATATATATATATATATTACATGCTACATACATATATAGATCAGTAACAAGCACAGTGGAACTGTTTAAATAAAGAGAAAATCACAAAATAATAACAGTAAACTACAAGGACAGCACATCCGTCAGTTGCAGCACCCTCTGATCACAACATGTTGTATTCAACAGATTCAGTTAATGAAGTGGAACTGTTTACAAGGTGTACTTTCCGGCTGAACAGGCTCTCACATATCGAAAATGTCAGAATGAAGAGAGAGAGAGAGAGAGAGAGAGAGAGAGAGAGAGAGAGAGAGAGAGAGAGAGAGCAAAGGCAAAATCAAGCTATGAGAGATTGCTTTACATAACGCAAATTTCTCCGGGACGCCCAAGCAGGATAATGCAACTGCAGCAAAAGCGACGACGAGGATAAGACGAAGACGAGGAGAGAAAATCCTCTCGGAAAAAGCGACAGAAAGCGACAGGCATCCCGCAGTCCAGATTGATCATCAACGTGGCTGCATTATCCACTAATGTTTTCTTCCAATACACTATATCAGCCTTACGGGCAAAGTGTTAGGATGTAAAGAGAGAGAGAGAGAGAGAGAGAGAGAGAGAGAGAGAGAGAGAGAGAGAGAGAATGAAGGAATCCAGAATAAAGGAAAATAAAGCGAGGAAGAAGACGACCTGACATCATTTTCCTGTGAATACCGTCTCAGGAACGAGACTATTCAAGCTGAGCACAAAATTTACTCTTAATGATTTAAAGCTGCCAGTTCCTTCGTTTCTGCCTAAGCAATCTTTCTCTCTCTCTTCTCTCTCTCTTTTAATTTTCTCTCTCTCCTCTCTCTCTCTTCTCTTCTTCTTCTTCTTCTTCTTCTGTCTTCACATATACTTTGAAAATGCATGAGGCATTTTTCAGATATTATCCTCTAACCCCAAAAAGCTGGGAAGCTATAATTCTGCTCCGCGTTTCTATAAATTCTCTCGTTTCCGTAAATATTTTTTTAGATGTTCTCATTTTTTTATTAACTCTGCCTTGTTGGTTGATTGTTTAAAACGTAAAAATACAGGAATGTTCTGATTTTGGTTGTTTGGTTAAAACGAATGATATTGTTAATAACATGTACGAAATTGATTCAGCCTATAGTTAGTTAGAGCTCCAGGGAAGCGATGAAGCAGAGCGTCGGTTTCACGAACAGGATATCTGGATCAGACATGTTATTTTTCAGTCGTATTCTGCAGTCCTGTTTGGGTAGCTGGCTGAACAGAGCGCCTTTGCTAGTGGAGAGATTAATTTTTATCGGGGTCTAACGGCCGAAGTTACTTGAGAAAGATGCACAAATTGTGTGGGTGGACCCGGAACTGCTATTGGGGGGAGAGGGGGGGGGGGAGGCAGTGAAAAACAGTACTATTGCATGATTGTGTTAGATAATGTTTATAAGTAATGCTAGGTAGGAAAATAAAACTCGAAACTTTAAAACAATAATTTTATTTTATATCAGATTTTTCGGTAGCAACCATTTTTTGAGGCACTTTTAGGGTCGAGCGTAGGCGTGCAAATTCCACACAATTGCATAATAGCATTCAAAATTAATGTATAATGATACATTTTAGGGATATAACTAAATTTCAAGTGATTTTAAGCTGCAAAAAAAAAAAAAACAACAGTAGGAATCTTTTTGCGCATATTGCGCGCACGCCCGCGCTCACAAAAATGTTGAATAATTTGTGTGTATTAGATACACACAATTCGTAGAAAACACTTTTTTAGGAAATGAACATCAATTAAAGTGTTTTTAACCTAATAAATGCATTTTTTAAAGGAGAAAAACGCAGTTATTTTTGGCAATATTCAAAATGCGAATATATTAAAAAATTTGATTTTTTTGTAAATAAAGTACAGAAAGGATGAGCTAATTTTTAAGACCAACCCCAGCTTTCTAGCTCTTTTCATTCAAAAGTTATCGCGTGTTGAATATTGCCAAACTTTACCTGCGTTTTTCTCCACTTTTTAATTTTGGCGCTGACCTTCCTCAAAACCTTATATCTGCAACACTACACACACACACAATACACACATGTAGTATACATATATATATATATATATATATATATATATATATATATATATATATATGTATGTATGTATAAACAAAAAACAACAGAGAATATTCATATATGGTTATTTGTTTATATACACATATATTATATATATATATATATATATATATATATATATATATATATATATATATATATATATATATATATATATATATATATATATATATATATGTATATATATATATGTATGTATAAAACGGTTCAAATGTTACATTAATTTATCTTTCGCAAATGTTTGGTGAAGACGCCTTGTTTATATTCAAATTCTAGGCACCCTTCATCAATTATTCAGCTTATTAATGAAAAGTCGTCATTATTGAAATTCGTGATGAAATTAAAACATATTTCCATTAAATTTTCTCCCAGAAAAAGAGCAACTAGAAAATAAATCGTTATATAAGCACACACACACACACACACACGTGATTGAGGAATATTGTGTCGACCTTCCGGGAACTTTCACAAGGTTAACTCCAGCGTCTCCAGAGAATCCCCGAGGCTTGCTTACGAATCCTCATCTTCTAGCGGAGCTTTATCTATTTACATACAATTATACATACATATAGTTAGAAAAAGAGATGAAGAATTATTTCAAATCATTGCCATCCGCTGGAAATCCCTGACATTCCCGGGAATCCCAAGAATTCCCGAAGATTGGAGCAGCTCAGTTGAGACGAAAATGTCTCCAGAATCCAGACAAGTCACTTGTGTCCGATTACAAAACTGGGGATAAATCAGAGACAGTTTATCGATATGAGCGGACTCTGCTTCTTTGCGAAGACAGATGAATTTCCAGAGAACGAGGAAACCAGGTCAACGCAGACGTAGGAGACACGAGAAGGAAGAGCTTGAGCTGGAAATCTCTCTTGCCATTGAGATACCGATGTGGGGCTTAGGGAAGCAGTGATACCTATTTCACATATTCCTCAGTGGCAACCTCTGGCGTGGCGTAAAATCCCGTAAGTGCAATGCCTACCACATAATATGCGAAATTGGTTTCCCACCTTTGGAGGATTGTAGTGTGGCATGAACTTAGGCATCGAAGAACACCTTCAGCAATTGCGTGTTTCCTACAGTCAGCAGCGAAATAACTGGTTTCGGGACCCTGCAAAGCAATCATCTGTTCTCTACAAAAAAGCAGAGACGCCATAAGCTCTTGGCTAGCCAACAAAGCAGAGAATGGGGAAGGGCCCATCCCTGGTAAAACTAAACCCCATTTCAGTGACGCTTTGTTGGCGAAGAACAGGGGTGAGATCAATTCTGATCGTTAAAAGCCAAATATATATATATATATATATATATATATATATATATATATATATATATATATATATATATATATATATATATATATATATATATATATATATATATATATATATATATATATATATATATATATATATATGTGTGTGTGTGTGTGTGTGTGTGTGTGTGTGTGTGTATCTGCGTGTGTGTGTGTGTGCGTGCATGCGTGCGTGTGTGTGTGCGTGTGTAATATGATACCAAACTGCACGTGACAAATATATACGTAGATAACCGCTTGAAAAGTGAAATTTAAAGTCCAAGTACCAAGTACTTTTGTATATCACGAACACGTCTTTGGGGTTTAAAGTAGTTCAAAGTAGCCCGCAAATGCTCTTGGTACCTGGTCTGAAAGAGCACTTGAGTATCATGTACACTTCTTGAGGGCTACTTTGGAGTACTTTAAACCCCAAAGAAGTGTTCGTGATATACGAAAGTACTTGGTACTTGGTCTTTAATTTTTACCTTTCAAGTGGTTTATGTATATATTTGTCACGTGCAGTAACATATTACAACATATTACACACACACACACACACACACACATCACGCACGCACACATTATATAATATATATATATATATATATATATATATATATATTCGTATGTGTGTGTGTTTATCATAGTTATCGATGTTTTATGATTGCAGTGGGGATATATATATCTATATATATATGTATATATATATATATATGTATGTATATATATATATATATATATAATATATATATATGAGTCTGTCATATAGTTAAAGCTGGATGAGTCAGGCTATATATTCTCATACTACCACTCTGTTGGTCGTGAGTTCGAATCTCCGAGCGGCCAGTGAAGAACAAGAGGAATTTGTTTATATGATAGATGTATTATTTCTGTATACATGTTCGGATTCTCATACATATGTAGGTATATATATATATATATATGGTTATATATATAAATATAAATATATATATATATATATAATATATGGTATATATATAAACTAAGATATACTTACTTCGACTCAGGATACAGTCTCGAGGGCGAAGGAAAGGGCACCATTATTACAATACGTTTATTATGCCGACGTTTCACAACAATTGCTATAGTCGCATTTTCAAGGCTATATATGATAAAAAAAAATTTCTTACAAAAATCACATTAAAACATCGATGTATAAATTATAAAACAAAATAAAAAAATGGGTACAGGTATACCTAAAACCGAAACAGTAACAAGACTAAAACAAAAGAACACAGGAAGAGCAAGAAAGGACGAGAGAAGAAAACGTTAAACAAAAGGTTAACAATGAACAATTGAGGTATAGAGGTGTTGAGGTGGTTTGAGTATTTAGTGTTGGGACCGTTTCTTTATAATAATAGATTCTAATAATTGAGGTCATTTTCATTTTGGGTTTGTCTTATTATAGAAAAATCTTTATAATTAATATCAGTTTTGCATTTTTTACATGATTTCTTATATTTGAGTGAATTTTAGATTAGATACAGTTTACATCCAGTTCTGTAGCTTATACCTCTTATGAGAATCTATCGAATCCTTTTAACAACCTCCTCGTGCATCCGACATATTTCCCCAGGATCACATCTGGGCAAACATATTTATAAATGATGTCCCGAAGACATCAGATGGCTAAGACGATCTTTGTGTTTTAAAGGATCAATGTCGATGGATTAGTGGTATTCTTTAGGTCATATATATACAAACACAAACATATATATAATATATAATTATATATATTTATCATGGATATATATATATATATATATATATATATATACGGTTGGTATTTCACATTTTGGATGAAATATTATTTATAAATTTGTAGAGATACATACATACATGGATACATACATAGTTGTCAATACATACATACATACATATAGCAGCTTTGATTTCGTTATGAAATTGATCATAAAACATGTTATATGAATATAAAACATAACATATATATATATATATATATATATATATATATATATATATATATATATATATATATATATATATATATATATATATATATATATATATATATATATATATATATATATAGCAGCTTTGATCCTCCCTCCTGCAATCATAAAACATCAACAACTATGAGGCAGAACTACTGGGGTTCTGATTACCATAACGTATCCTTTGCACAAAGTCAAGGATCAGTAACCGGTGGTCTGGTGAGCGTTAGCTGCCAAGGACATTTTCCCTGCATTTTCATCCATAAAATAGGAAGGCCTCTTATTTACTTCTTACTCTGCATAAGAAATTGTGCATTCAGACATTTTTCTGTTAACAGGGTCTGATTTTACCTCGAAAGTCCAAACTAACATTCTTTCTCTCTCTCTCTCTCTCTCTCTCTCTCTCTCTCTCTCTCTCTCTCTCTCTCTCTCAGGCACATTCTCTCTTTCAGCATGACGCACCAAGCCCTTTTTTATGCACCTTTTGATGCCTCTGTATCAGTAAACAGATTAGAATTTTATCTCCCTCTTATCGTACATTTCCTTGTTAATCACGCATTTATCTGGAGAGTAATCTATTCACTGTGACGTACAGATAAGCAGTCATATCGCCCGAGGCTTGTCAATCCTTCCATCACCTGTTAATCTACTTTCCTCAACAGATACGTTTTGTTTGTCATCAACGACTCGACGATAATGAAGAAAACATTCTCAGTCTCTCTGTGAGTGGAAGAATTGCCCTGCGGTGTGTTTCCTCTGCAGCCATAATATGGCTTCATCATAAGACACGGAGTCAAAGGCTCTAAGAACTGTTCATTTTTTTCTCTTTTTTTTGGTAGAGGGCTGTTTGTTTGTTTGTTTGTTTGTAACTACAGACGCTCATCTGTACTTTCTCCCTGGTAAGGGCATTTTGACAGAAAGATATACAAAGACTTATGAGATTTCTCTCTCTCTCTCTCTCTCTCTCTCTCTCTCTCTCTCTCTCTCTCTCTCTCTCTCTCTCTCTCCTTCCTATTAGATATACGAATCGAATAAGATTTACCTGATAAATGGACGTTCCAAATGAATATATAAATCCTAAATGGTTGAGCAAAATGAGAATTTCATTTTCAAGGCCCACTTTACTTAATGACTTCGATGAATTGGAACTCAAGTGTGAGGGAATGAACTTCGCCACAATTAGAATTCGTACAAAGGTCAAATGAGAGAGAGAGAGAGAGAGAGAGAGAGAGAGAGAGAGAGAGAGAGAGAGAGAGAGAGAGAGAGAGAGAGAAATAAGTAGTGCTGACGTTAGCAGGTTTAAAAAGAAAAGTTTTGGTTATTTCGAAAATACTTTCTTCAGGAAGTGTGACTCGCAGTATTTGAACGGATCAGACATAAAAAATGGAACAATAAATAAAGTGAAAAATGCATGCACATTTGATAGCCACCAAATCACAAGGGAAAAGCCGATTGCGCTGGAAAATGCCTCAATGTAAACTGGCAGCTTTTATCGGCGGGAAATTCAATTATTATATTGTACAAATCAGAGAGCAATGAAATCAAAAGAAACAAAATCCTTTTTGTGTTCTCTTCTCTCTGTTCACTGCTGGTGGCATTGCGTTCTGCCAAAAGTTAATTTCCACTTTCAAGGTCATTAACGGTTATTATTTACTTTTATCAGCTCACTTATACCAACGTCAATATAATAATAACGATGTTTTTTTATGATTATAGCCTATGTAGATGGCCATTGAAAACCCAGCCGTGAAAATCTTTCAAGCAACGTTTGGGTCCTTTCACCCGACCTTATTTCAGAGGCATCAGAATCTCTGCTGAGCCTTTATCAAGAGAATCTGACTTCAGAGGCATCAAAATCTCTGGTAAGCCTTTGTCAAAAGAATCTTATTTCAGAGGCATGAGAATCTCTGCTGAGCCTTTATCAAAAGAATCTTATTTCAGAGGCATCAAAATCTCTGCTAAGCCTTTGTTAAAAGAATCTTATTTCAGAGGCATCAAAATTTCTGCTGAGCCTTTATCAAGGGAAGCTTATTGCAGAGGCATCAAAATCTCTGCTGAGCCTTCATCATGAGAATCTTATTTCAAAGGCAACAAAATCTCTGCTGAGCCTTTATCAAGAGAATCTTATTTCAGAGGCATCAAAATCTCTGCTAAGCCTTTGTTAAAAGAATCTTATTTCAGAGGCATCAAAATTTCTGACGAGCCTTTATCAAGGGAAGCTTATTGCAGAGGCATCAAAATCTCTGCTGAGCCTTCATCATGAGAATCTTATTTCAAAGGCAACAAAATCTCTGCTGAGCCTTCATTAAAAGAATCTTATTTCAGAGGCATCAAAATCTCTGCTGAGCCTTTATCAAGAGAATCTTATTTCAGAGGCATCAAAATCTCTGCTGAGCCTTTATCAAAAGAATTTTATTTCAAAGGCATCAGAATCTCTGCTGGGCCTTTATCAAGAGAATCTTATTTCAAAGGCATCAAAATCTCTGCTGAGCCTTTATCAAAAGAATCTTATTTCAAAGGCATCAAAATCTCTGCTGAGCCTTCATTAAAAGAATCTTATTTCAGAGGCGTCAAAATCTCTGCTGAGCCTATATCAAGAGAATCTTATTTCAAAGGCATCAACAGATCAAGAGAATCTTATTTCAGAGGCATCAAAATCTCTGCTGAGCCTTACCAAGAGAATCTTATTTCAAAGGCATCAACTGATCAAGAGAATCTTATTTCAGAGGCATCAAAATCTCTGCTGAGGCTTTATTAAAAGAATCTTATTTCAAAGGCATCAAAATCTCTGCTGAGCCTTTATCAAGAGAACAAATGTTCCCAAGGAAACAAACGACTTCCTGAAATGAATCCCTTTAGAGGATTTGGTGAAATCCTTTGAAATAATAGTATCCTGAAATGACTGAAGTCAAACTTCACTTATCTTTTCTCATCACAAATTGGGATTGCTAAGATGTATCGAAGCTAGAAGACGAAGATTATAAGGAATTATTGACAAAAATATATATGTTTATCATTGTATAAAATAAAAAACAGAGCATATTCTGAGCGACGCTTTCACGAGAGCTGCACAACCTGAGAGACGAACAAAAAGAAGTTCCCAAAATGACTAAAAAGATTTACAGTACAGTTAAAATGAAGAGATGAATGAATGATGTGTTAATAGGGACTGATAGGTTGAACCGAAGGCCTGAGGATTCAAGAGCGGAAATCAGACGAGGAACTTCGTATTGATAGGATCCGAAGGCATCGAAGGCATTGGCCCCATCCCTGACCGGAGCCTGAGAGCCAAGCAACATCTCGCCATCTTAATTAAAGGCCATAAGCTTGGAGAGCTTCACAGGACACTATCACAGGAGGGGTTTTCTCTCTCTCTCTCTCTCTCTCTCTCTCTCTCTCTCTCTCTCTCTCTCTCTCTCTCTTTAACCATCGGCTCCTGGAAGGATATCATTTTTGCAGAGGCCGAATAGAATTCTGGCTATTTATCAGTTCTAAATGTATGTAATGTCATATAATGTCAATATGATTCATTTTAGGAATATAATTATCCTTTAGAATAGCACATATGTATGAATATGTATTAATATACATAACAGAATGTAATATTCACAACAGGAATATGTTGCTGGTGAATTCACTTTTATAAGCAAGTAGGGAAGAAGATGAAAGTAGGAGTGAGAGGGAAGCCTCGCTCGTGTGTTCAGAATATTTTGTTGACACTGCAAAACGTCGACACTTTCGTCGCAAACCGAGGGTGGCGTCATTCAAGAAGGTAACCTATTTGGCATTTTTCGGTGATATGTATTTTTGTATTCAAGGGCAACACTGTTATTTTAACATGTTAGTAAAATCGTATCCTGTTATGCTGTTAAAGTATCATGCGTATGTCACGAGATGTGCCTAGCAACTCAGTGTCACCAGACATACAAACGTGTTTGTATTTCAAGGTCAATCAGGGTGTAGTTGATTTGCTGCTATCTTTCCGATACTTTTTAAGACACAGAAGTCTCGCACATTCTACTTTATAATAAAGAAGTGATGAAAGGACAACGAAGATGTTTGATAAGTCTTCAGCCTATTACATATACTTATTTTTTCCAAAATCTATTTGATATTTTCAGGGAAAATGTGTCAGTGGAGTGCTGTTTGGCACACGATCACCCGCACACACAAAGGGAGAGTAACGCGGGCATAGCTCGAGAACAATTAATGGTATTGGTTCGGTTTCCTCAGAGTTTATTGCACCTTATCCAAACAGACCCGGCTGAAACCAATAGTTTATTGCTTCAAAAAGATAATCGCCTCTTAACTTTATTTGCCTGTAACATCGACATCGCTCTATTTTTAGAAATAAGTTGATATTTTTTTTAAGGATACTATATAAGTTTTAGAAAAACTTCCATCAAAAGGCAAAATATAAAAACAATAATATCGTAACAATAAAATATGTTCTGGTGGAAACATTGTGCTATAATTCTTGCTATAGAGTATTATATTTTTTCGCGGGCTCTCCATCTCTGAATGAACAGAAGCATTGAGCATATATCAATGTCATTAACATACTTCCATCATTGCATAAAGGAATGATTGCACACGAACTCTTGTTGCATTTGATAAAAGTTTCAAGAACATAAAGATAAATAAAAGAAACGCCACAAAGCAACTCGGTCAATTCGGACGAAGCTCATCAGCAGTTGTTTGAGCCAAGACTCGGGTCTTCTCCTGACGCTCAAAAGCAATAACCTTTGTGTAGGCATTATTCCAGATCAAAGATAATGCTTTGGCAACATCAACAGAACTGATATTGGTTGCGTTTACAATTGTTTCCCATCTGACTTTGTCACGGTTGCGTGTGCTCTGCAATGAATGTCTCCTCTGGGATGGAAAGACTTCAGATGAAAACGCGAATTCTCCATCACAGGAACTTTGCTTCCTTCTTTCGCACAGACACCTCATGTATCCTGTCTTGGTAACGGCAGACATGAATCGACATTTCATAGGAAATTAGTTGTTTTAAAAGTATAAGAGGCACTGGATGGCAGCTGGCAAAAACTTGAATTTCAATTTCCGTTCTTTGTTTTATTTATAGAATTTCGTTAAAACGACACTCGAACGCGTAGGAATGGCCTCGATCATAACTGGAAACAGAACAAAGTTGAAAAAGACATTTCCAAAGACCAAATTTATGTCTTCCTCCTCAAAGATGTGTTCATTCAGTCCATCCATCAATATATACTATGTTGTGAGGGTCCATTAAAAAGGCGAAGCTTGTTTCTCTCTCCACTGAACAAAATAGTGAGACGCCTAAAACATTCTAACCTAGAACATGAGGCGAAACATGTAACACGCACGGCACACATGTTACGCATTCATGGTCCTTTGTCAGGACATCAGAACATCAATTTACAAACAAAAATGTGAGACAGCTTCATTATTCTTGAGTCAAATAAACATAACACCGGAAATCGGCAAATATTTTACCACCTTGATCACGCCACCTCCGGTTGAAAGTAGTGCGTACGTTTCCATAAGTTATCAAATATTTTCATAAACACTAGATCCGAGAAGCCGCTCACTCCGTCTGTCTTCTTCACTACTTTTTATAGAAATGATTTAGACAGTAACATATTTTCATTACAATTGTCATTTTCATTATGATTATTATATCTTACATATTATATATATGGAAGTGAAACCTTTCTCTTCATCTTCATATAATACACACACACACACACACGCACACCCACGCGCACACTTACACACACACACACACATATATATATATATATATATATATATATATATATATATATATATATATATATATATATATATATATATATATATATATATATGCTGTTGACATTTTCACAAATATGATACTTCCTTCCAATATGTTGAATTTGTTTTCGATATGCATTTCAGGATAAACGGAGAATTCTCTCTCTCTCTCTCTCTCTCTCTCTCTCTCTCTCTCTCTCTCTCTCTCTCTGTGACAAATGTTGTTTGTTTGTAAGAAAAAAAAAATCAAGTGGAATCTTAGAAAGAAAATCAAATAATTCTGTCATCACGGCAAAATAAAAATAAATCGGCTGAATAGTAATCGGAAACATCACTATATTGAATCCTATGAATTATCTCTGAGAGAATAAGAGCAGAAAAGAACGAGGAGAAATAAAGAGAAATAAAAAAAATCCTCTAGCCGAGAATACATCAAACGCTTGTGTTGAATGCATTCAGTCCCTTGAGTGAATTAAACTTGTTGGGGACACGACCACCCCGATTTGTTTTGAGGCCGCGGCCAGACCGGCTCAGTCCTGGAAAAAGAGCGTCGTTTTAGTTGCTGTAAAAAAAAAAAGGGGGCGGGGATTTCCTGCATGGAGCACTGAAGGAAAGAAACCCTGGACTCCCCGAGCATCAAGGGACGGAAAAGAGGAATGAAGATAGTGCCATCACCTTCACCAACGAAAGGTAAAACTCAGTTGAAGTGTGTCCCTTGGTCTAATCCTTCGTCTTACAAGTTATGAAAATTAATACAACTGTTAGAAGCAGATAGAAAGCCTTTTCTTTTCTCAGAGGAATTCCACTTCAAGAAACTTCAGCCCTGTATCGAATCGGTATATAACTGGTTAGTTTTCCAGCATCACTGACAGAGGAGTTTGCTGATAAAATAGTTTCTTTAATCTCGCATTACTTTTACCTAATTTTTTTGGTTAAAAATATGTGCGGTTCATTTCTTCCGGATGAATTGTGATGTTGCAGATCTTCCAAACACCGTCATATTGCTTTGCTTTTGTTGGTCATCACCAAAATAACTGATATTTTGCTCAACTCGAGAGAGAATGAAATACTGACAGATATTAAGTCATTAATATAGTTTACCACATATTTCACGAACCTCAGAATTAACTCACATCCAAAGGCAATTACACTGATGAGCGTTTCTGTCGCATTCAGGATTCAAACTAGGTCTTTGTCTCGAAACAACGACAAACAGTCAACTCCAGCTATTCAGCTGTCAAACATGTGTAGCACAATATTTAGGAATCTAAATTCATGCTGTCATAAGTGGCAAAAATTCACACACACAGACATACAAACACACGCACACATACATAAAAGCGCACACACATTATATATATATATATATATATATATATATATATATATATATATATATATATATATATATATATATATATATATATATATATATATGTGTGTGTGTGTGTGTGTGTGTGTGTGTGTGTGTGTGTGTGTCAGTTTCCGATTGTGTATGCGCAAAGCGATACTCGGGTAAACAGAACCTGTGTAAATCAGAGTTCTTGCGGAATGAAAAAGCCCGCGAATGCCAAGGCAAGAGCTGCAAGGCCATCAGTTCCCAAATCTCCTTGTGAGACTGGTCTGTTTGAAAAATGTTGTTTTATTCATTAACAAGCTTCCAAATGATACTCATGCTTCTCTTTGTACCGTTCCTTATAACTTTCAGTGAAAGTGTATTTTTGTTCTATCATCTTCATGCACTTCTTTAATGCTTGAATTAACTGACTGATGGTAAAGTTGTCCAGCACATTTAGTAAATGCACATTTTTCAGCCAAAAGCTATAGCTGCCGAAATCCTTTATGCAAGCCACATCAACGAACTGACCTTCCTTGATTGAAACGAATATGTATCTACTTATCGATCAATGACTTTTACTTCCTATCTATCTATCTATCTATCTATCTATCTATCTATCTCTCTATCTCTCTATCTATCTATTTATCTACCAGGAGAGAACACTTCTATTTCTCATGGTTAGCGCGAAAAAACTCTTCTGATGAATTCATCTTGTAATACTGGGTCGTTCATGAATGCATATACTTATAAATACTTACACAGTTGGAGTCGAGCCACCCTACACACATTGCGCCACTCACCTCCTACTCCTGCTTCCTTGATAAGTCAACACCTCGATCACCCCATCTAGCGAGCACGATCGGTCTACCTCTCCTTCTTTGCCCTAAACCTCCACAATTACTCTTTTTTTTTATCATCACAATTCCCTTCTTTGTGTCCAAAGCGAAATCTAATGAAATTAGGCCAGACAAGAAAGAACTTATGACACACGTCTGAGCAATATTTCTTCTTATTCAACTTTCCTTTTTACATCGGAACTCCCATGATGAAATCATTTTACTTAGTACAAATGAAGGATATGCCATCAAAATCATGTATTTCTCATCTCATAAATATAAAATTGCTTTATCTGATTGCGTTTTCATATTATTTCGTTGTTATTCGATGAGCTTCAGATAACGTGTGCAATGCCTGACAGGTGTACTGGTGGTTTTGTAATACTGAGGCAGCTAAAAATTGTTGTATATTGCAATCGAAATCCCATATTTCATGAATGAAATAAATGACTAGAAGGTAATAAAAAGAAAAAAAACATAACAGAAACTCAGAATTGTTGTCTCAAAAACTGCGATATCCAAAGGAGGAGGAGGCAACTCACCGTTACATCAGACAGAAACTGACTGATTGACTTGACGAAAAATCCATTAAATGAGCCGACGTCGACGATGATTTTATTATCGCCTGTTAATGAATTTCCTCTGCCGCTGACACTTTCGATGCTCATTTGAGCCTCACTTTTCATTCGTTTGTTTGCAGAATGAGAATGTATCGAAAAACTAAATGAAATATTTGAGCTCTTCTATTATCAGTATTTTCAGATTGCATTTGATTATGGAGTGTTTTCTACTTTAATTTTATTTCAATAAATTGGCTTAGAAACTGCTAAACAAGTAGAATGTTTGAAGGGTTACCTGCCGAGAAGGAAGCTGTAAAACTATGAACAGTTTAATAACTGGCTTATTTTATTCTTCTGTAGTTTTATTTCTTATTATTTTTTTATGAGAGACTGAGATGGCAGTGGCTTCCAAAGGGACCGAATTCATCGAAATATATGTGAAGGAATTTCCTCTAAGAGGTAAACGGAGCACAAATACGGAAGAGGACAGAAAAATCTGCATTGGGAAAGAATGAGAGAAGAGTTGGGCAAAAGGGATTCCTTCGAACTCATGATTCCCGAACCTTCTCTGTGAAAGTGTGAGGCTGGCGTGTACAATGAGGGTACTTCAAGGAATCCTTACTATTATTATTATTATTATTATTATTATTATTATTATTATTATTATTATTATTATTATTATTATTATTATTATTATTATTATTATTTCATAAAGCACCCTGATGGTTATTTAGTTAATATTCGATTTCCAGAAAACAAACGTAAATTTTAGGTCTGAATCCCATTCATTATTTGAATCAATACAATTTTGATGAAGTTATCTTTTCTTTAAATATAAAATTGACCAATGAATTTAATTACTTTTCTTCGTTGCTCCAACAGGACAAACCGTATGAGATCGAACTAACAAAATTATATCAGTAAATGACACAAAAACTGAAAACCCAGTTGCTTCCTATTCTTGAGTGCATAATTGTTGTCATTCACTAATAATTATTTTCAATGAATAAAAGGAAAGATATTTTGAGGGGGAAATTTCGAAAAAATAACTCAATAAACGCATAACTGAAAAAATGCGAGTCTATAAAATAGTCATATTTGGTTGTATACAAACAAATATATATTTATATATATATATATATATATATATATATATATATATATATATATATATATACACACAGTGTGTGTGTTTATATATATATATATATATTATATATATATATATATATATATATATATATATATATATATATATATTATATATATATATATATATATATATATTTATATATATATATATATATATATATATATATATATATATATATATATATATATATATATATATATATATATATATATATATATATATATATATATATATATATATATATATATATATATATATATATTAGTCTCCACATTTGTAACGCAGTTTTTAGGCAAAACGAGAGAAAGAGAAACTTGACTGTTAATTTGACCGCGTTCTGTTGAGGAATTTGCATACAGACTGGGAAGCTGTGACTCCTCATTCATAATTTTCACAGACACGACAACTTGAAATGGAAATTCAGGCATCGTAGCACTCATACCTTCACTGCTTAAATAAATCATTAATTACGCGAATGTCAAACGTCAACGGAATTGCTAAGTGTTCATTGCCATGGACTTTCCCAAAACACTATAACTGGAAGATAGAAGATATTCATTTCTCTGGCTCAAATCATGTTTGAACGTCTGTGACTTTGAAACGCAGAATATCCTTTTTCCAATATATTGTCGGGATAATTATGAGCGGAGTCAGAAAGAGATACTACGAGAAGATAAGGAAAAAAGGAGCGAACGGAGATATAACAACTTTACTTCACAATCAAAATTAACCCTCATCTGTTGTTCTTTTGTATTATGAGGTTATTTTTACAGATAAATAAAAGCAAGTAAAAAATGCGCCGAAGTTTCTTCGGTGCAATCTAGTTTTCTGTATAATCAAGGCCACCGAAAATAGATCTATCTTTCGGTGGTCTCGATATAATGCTGTATGAGCCGCGGCCCACGAAACTTTAACCACGGCCGGGTGGTGGCCTATCCTATATCGTTGCTGGAAGCACGATTATACGGCCAGGTGGTGGCCTATCCTATATCGTTGCTAGAAGCACGATTATGGCTAAATTTAAACTTAAATAAAATAGATAATCAACGTACCAATTTGCAGCCCTCTAGCCTCAGTAGTTTTTAAGATCTGAGGGCAGACAGAAAAATTGTGGACGGACAGACAAGCCGGCACAACAGTTTTCTTTTACAGAAATATAAAACACCTCGGGTCAAACGTTTCACGCACTCGTACGCTTCAATTAAAGGTCTCTGTTCCCATGAAAGTAAATATACACTAATATTTTCATTCACTGTTGATATCTCTTTGAACATATTATTTTAGTGTGGGGTGTTTGACGTTCTGTTTATGCCAACTTTTGTGAGGATGTTGATCGGAAATTCAGTGGAAGTTTTCTGCAGAGGTTTTCATCTTCGATCCAGAATTACAGAAGGAATGTAGAACTGACAACCATTTCGACTTTGTAAATTTGGTAGAAAACTATTGTTCTGATAAAAGAAACAATCAGAAGAGAAGCCTCTCTTGTCTGACAAGGGTCGATTAAACTGATGGATGGAAGTGGAGCTAAAGTATATGGTGCTTGTGATCTACTCCTGGAACAGGTCTAGTCAAATGAAATGATAATTTTCAGTTTCATTCCTTGGACATCAAAGAATTTATTTCCATTCTTCTTTTGTGCATTGTGAATTACCCAAGTAAACTAGAAGTAAAAAAGAAACTCACTGAATAAGTAATCATGGAGCGAATACAAGAGAAAAATATTTGAATGTAGTGATTTCGCTACAAGAAAGACGTGAAAGGCTAATGTCTCATTTGAAATGCAAAACTCTTCATACCTGGTCTTCACTTAAAGTGGCAATAAACGCAATCGTAAGTAATTACTTTTGGAAAGCGGTATAGTGATTTGAAATTATGTTAACTCTCTAGTTAGAAATGGCTTCTGTGCGGACACGTACCAATCATTTTTTTCTTTAATTGAAAATTTTTCTCCATTTGCATAGAAGCATGTCGTTCTGAATTCTCATTGGATCAACGATATCTCTTTTTTTATCCACCTCATGCGCCTCCTTACTTAATTATTTTTTGTACATATTTACTGTGCTTATTGATTTATTTACTCATTTGACTAAGTATTTGTTTTATTAATAGTTACTGATTTTGCATTTGTTAACAAAAGTATTATTTATAATTACAGTCGATATCTGAAAAATTTTGGCACTTGAAATGTAAAGCACTTAAAATGTAATAACTTGTAAAAATACGGGAATAATTAATGCAAAACCTTTGAGTTATTATATGCTGAATGGGAAACAAATACAGAAAATCTGTCACTTACTGTATATGCCGTTGCTGAATGAATGCACGTGACAATATACATACACATTTACATATATATATATATATATATATATATATATATATATATATATATATATATATATATATATATATATATATATATATATATATGTGTGTGTGTGTGTGTGTGTGTGTGCGTGTGTATTTGTGTATGCATGTATGTATATATGCAGAGACATTTAAAATAATCCTACAGTCTGTGGAGGTTTTTAAAAATAAATTCCTCACTGGGCTCTCATTGACCAGGTAGTATTAAAAAGAAATTCATTCATACATTAACATTAATGTATATGTTTCATTAACAATTCAGGTCCATAATATTATGACGATATGAATAATAGTACAAATAATAACACGAAGTCCCAAATATAAATATGAACATTTAATGAAAATTCTGTTTCCTTTACAGTGAATAACACTTGAAATATTTTTTTTCATAGCCACAGCACTCATTAATAGTTGGATAGGAATGGAATTGTTCATGGGACCGGGATCAAAGAATCCAGGCAAATGACCTAGCTGTTGGTGACGAAAAATTCGACATTAAAAGATTTTTCGGGAAAATTATTATCGAGAAGTAAAACTGAGGGTCATTGCGCACATGCACGGAGTGGGGTTAATATTCGTCCTTTTTTAGAACGAGAGTACGTAGAAACTCACACACAAAGGCCTGCATGCACTCCGAACAAAAACACACATATCTATATATACATATATATGTATATATATACTATGGAGAAAGTGACCTACGAGTTCCATGACCGAATAATGCCCTGGTTTCCCATTCGTTCGTTCCAGGTCACAATATCTACTGGAATGGTGCCTCTGTCATATTCAGGAGTGGAGATGTTGGCGTTCGTCGCTCAGTGGAAGGCTGCTATAAGAAAGGGGCGTGCTTTGGAAGGGAACAAATCCTTCGCTGATGAGGATAATTTTGTTAATTCGCTAATTATTGGCCACTTTGTCGACGATTTTAAGATTCATGTTTCTGGTGACTGTGAGACCCCTGATGCTGCTACCACCTCTCTCTTGTCCCAGATGACTGATGCTGCTGTAGCTGAGAGTCATGGCACCGATGGAGTCTCTGATGAGCTGGAATCACCCACACGACCACTTCGCAGTCCCAACCGTCTCGCCAACAGAAACAATCGAACCAATAGGGGTTACCTGACCAACACTGTTGTTGTCTTAAAGCTCCCTCCACTATTTTACCACTTATCAGGACTGATGGGGGATACAGAGTAGTATCTGAAAGTCTCTCCTATTCGTTTTTAATTTTATACATAAATATTTTTAACACTACTGTGGCTTTTAATTCTCGATATTATAGCCTCGTTACAGGGTCGTCTTGTTTCATTATTATTATTATTATTATTATTATTATTATTATTATTATTATTATTATTATTAATATCTAGGGTATTGTATTCTAGGGGCTGCTTCAGGGGTAAGATGCCATCGTACCATAAAGCCTGCTTGATTAATCTGCAACAACAGCCTATTACTGACGTTATAATCACGCTGCAGCACCTCTTTTCATCCGCGCAAGATTTGGAAGAACAGAAGTAGTCAGGAGAAAGAACGAATATAATTTCAGAGTTGAAAAAATTCATTATATTTTTTCTGTTATATACGCATATAACGGACATATCTGTTACCAGAGAGTGGTGACTTATAAATGTTTAACATTTAGTGATACGAGGAATCGAGTATCTCAGAATAAAAGCTTGAATTCCCATGGAATAGAAATGAAGCCCACTGACTACTTGCCGCGGTCAGGATAAACCCTACTGGAAAAGTTCAAAGACCTTCTCAATATGGCAAGACGAAATGTCACAGTGGTTGTCAAAAAGGGGAAAAACGCATCTCTAGGGTAACTTCATCTTTGAGTCTGGAGGATTGCTTAGGAGCACAAGAAAGCTAAAGAGCGGAAGAACTATTCTCAGCCTCTTATGGGAGGTCCTTTATTCTTCTGAGAGGGAAATGTGTCAGAGAGAACAGAAGGGATCATGGCCACACTAGGAAACGCACTTCAAAACTTCGCCATAAGCTGCATCTCAAGAATCAGGAGGCAGTCTCCTTTGTTCCCTGTATTCATTTTCATTTTCTTCTTGGGATTATGCTGAGATATGACTGTTTTATCATAAATAAAAAGGAACTCTTTACAATTGTTGTCGATCTTTTGATTTTCTATGAAGTGAATTTCATTTTAATATATATATATATATATATATATATATATATATATATATATATATATATATATATATATATGTGTGTGTGTGTGTGTGTGTGTGTGTGTGTGTGTGTGTGTGTGTGTTTTTCGGGCAGAGTTTCTGTCTTTCACAATTGAACAATGTATATTAAGATTACTGGTAAAAAGAACAGAACCAGTTAATTCACACAGGTATATGGGTCTGAATGGTCACTATTGATAAGTTATTTATTTACACGCGTGAATAAAGAAAATATCTTTAATGATAACTGAACATCAAATTTAAACCATTCCATTTTAATTTTGTATTTCGTTTCATATATAAATCTTTGACAATAATCAATTTTCTTGAATTCTCCTTTCCAAAGCCCACATTCTCTTCTCTCTCTCTCTCTCTCTCTCTCTCTCTCTCTCTCTCTCTCTCTCTCTCTTTAAGGTAATTATCAAAGAGGTTTCCTTTTGGACTGAAAGATTTTTTTAATATTTTTTTAGAGGATGAAATCTACTCTTTGGCTAAAATGAATTTTTCCTACGGCAAAAACATCATTTTCTGTTCCATTTGAAGGGAAAATATTCTGTGCCTCAGCTGCTGACGTTCAGTAATGTAACATCTCAGGGTAAACCGGCAGTTCTCTGCATTTCCACCTCCGGATAAAAGTCTTTAGAAGAAATCAGAATTTTTGGGATGATGGAAGGCACTAAAAAGGACTTTATTTTTCAAAGGAGTTTTCTTTTGCCCAGTATCACTTGCTTCAATCGTTCTGCCTAATCTCCTTGTCAAGTCAGACAAGAATTCTTAAAGAATTACGTGTTGAATGAATTATCAGAGAGAGAGAGAGAGAGAGAGAGAGAGAGAGAGAGAGAGAGAGAGAGAGAGAGAGAGAGAGAGAGAGAGAGAGATAAATACCATAATGAGAGAAAATACTTAACATTTTGAGTCACAAATGCCCAAAACGCAGAGATTCTCGCGCACTGTAAAGAATTTTCCGTCGCCTTTAATATCTGGTATTAGTGGCGGACAGTGTTAACTCAAGTTGTGAAGAATCACTACAAACAAAAACAATAACAACGACGTATGAGGAACTATCCCGTTAAAAAGTTTATGGAATAAAAAGACGATTGAAAAGTTGAGTTGGAGGTGCTCGTGCAATTCTTACAATAATCTTCTGACTCGACTTTCATCCAACAGCAACAAAGGCTCTGCCTCAACGGCAATAGTGAACACCCGGAAAAATTTAAATCCTCGGTCATGAACGCCTACGTTCTTCGTGCCCTCTACACTGTTCTTCTTCTTGCAATAACAATTCCGATGAGCTCGAACACGCCGCCCAAACCCTGGTGGATAATGGTCTATTCACACTATACGTAATTGCACCTGCACGTAACCGTACCGCAGCGGACAGGCAAACTATTCTTCATTGGGACTTACGTTGCAGCATTCACACCATACCGCACAAGCACGGACCGTCACCTTCAAATGCCGGCGGGGTTTCTCAGCGACAATATTTTGCAGGTACGGTCATGTTCCGTTCAAGTACCGATCCTATCACTGCTGGATTGTGTGCACGTGGCACCTGCACGGATGCTTGTCGTACTAGCAGTCAGTAAGCTCTCAGACGTAGAAGTGGCAGTCTGTTTTCCGCAGAACAGACGAGAAAAAGTTACTTACATTAGTGCAGAACTACGAGTTCTTGCACAATATGGCTTAAAAGGATTGTTTATTTGTTTTTTCACAATTTCAAATTTAACAAGGATGTAAGGATGGTATTGAGCGACATATTTGCTGGGTGTTGTCTAGTTTATTGGTGGTTCCTTACTGAATGAATGTACAGAATCTTCGAAGTCGTTTTTGGCTGGTGCGAGCCGCAAAATAGTTTCTACACACAGACGGGGCAAAACATAGGTAATGTTTCGGACATTCGTTTGTCGACAGACAAACAGATGGCGATTGTGAGAGACATAATAAACGTACAATGATAAAACATATGGAAAGGCCAGAAAATTCCACATATGAACATTTGCATGAGATTCGAGACAGATTAATGAACACAATGTAGTGGCATATATGTGAAATGGCGAGACGTTTGGCGTCTTCACGAACAGAAACATACATACAGTTTGATACAGAAGATTCGGTGGAACATTATGAGTACATGATTGGAATGCTTGCATGGCAATGCAAGTAGTGGTGATTGTACATGAATCGAGACAACAATGGTTAGAGAGAAACAGACAGAAATATGTATGCTAGAAGTTGCGTTCCTTCGAGCGGTCCCCTGATCCTCTCCAGGTGACGCGCGGGAGGGAGAGAGATTGTCTTCTTTTCTCCGGTGGATGATTCACACACACACACACACACACACACACACACACACACACACACACACACACACACGTGCGCCCGTAAGACCGCCAATGCGGTCTCTTACAAGGACGTCTTTACATGGGAGAGAAAAAAAAAGCTTTTGTAACCTTTTGTATACATTACATATAAATGACCCGTAAAGAACACACACACACGTATATATTCAGTGTGTATGTATACCATACAGGATGTGTAGATATAGACACATATGCATGTGTATATAATTATATACATATGTAGATATATATATATATATATATATATATATATATATATATATATATATATATATATATATATAATATATATATATATATATATATATATATATATATATATATATATATATATATATATATATATATATATATATATACTACAAATGTATCATATATACCAGATGGATAATATGTCAAAAGGGTAATAAATAAAGAGATGATCCAGGATGATCCGGGATCACGCGGTCACTAACTAAAACCAATGAGACAGTTGAAAAGTAAGTTAAATAAACTAAAATGATCAAGAATAACAGATGGTTAATTGTCAAAGGGTAATAAATAAAGAGATGATCCAGGATGATCCGAGATCACGCGGTCACTAACTAAAACCATTGATTTAACATAAGAGATACAAAAGCTTATCCATACAAAATCCAAAAACATGTATAAAATTGAATATTAATGTTGTTGCCTTATATTTATCAACATCTTTTTAATTATGAAGGCATCGAGTTTAAACAAATCAAGACTTAAATTTAGAGCACTTCTATTATTTGACTTGATAAAACAAGATTCAATAAATTGGCTTCTCGACATTCTAAAATACTGATGAAATTTTTGTTCGTCATCCATTAGTTCTTTACATAGTGTAACCTATTCTCCTTCACTTTTCCTTTTCTTCAGAGATTTCTGCACCAAATAACGCCGATTTTTGCTTTTTCACTCTTCTGTTTCCTCTTCCTCTTCCGAAAGGAGTGCCATCACTGCCAAGTCACTTGTACTAAAATTCTTAAACATACCAAACTTGCTTAAGATGCGGCCGGTATGAAGACAAGGACTTAACTACGACCGTAAATGCTGGAGAGTATATATACGGTGCAGTGTGAATGTACTGTATATGCAGCATACGGTCCGGACCAGGTCAGATGCATGTCCGTTTACGTGCAGGTATAGTGTGAGTAGACCCTAACGCATAAACTTACCGTCGCGCTGCCAGGGTGACGAGAAATGCCGTCGACATCAGGAGAACCACGGCCCCCGCGAGAGTGAGAAGCCCATTAGATAAACCCACCGGAGAAGACAAAAAAAGTCGACCTGACGCTCTACTACAAGAATCGGAAGACTGCCCAGTACCTCATGAGGAACAGCCCCGTCGCTAGCGACGATCCCATGAGGAGGGGAGTGGTTCACCAAATAGCATGCCCGGAGAATGGATGCTGCCATTCGTCCATCGGTATCACTACGACTTGACTCTCCAAGGGGATAGCCGTTCACCTACTGCACACGAAGAGGCGGTATACCAGCTGTGTGTGAGGGAACACGACAGTGGCCCCAACGCAGCAGCTCTTAAGATCAAAAATCCTCGACGGCAACAGTGACCATTACCGCCTCCGATATAAGGAGGCCTTCGCCATCCTCCGATGGAAACGTCGCTAAATGTAACCCAGGAGACCCCCCTTTTCCCTTTCACCGTCAGGAGAACGGCAAAAGGACCCCGCCCCAACAGCTTCGACAGCCAATGAAAACCTCCAATAATAATAATAATAATAATAATAATAATAATAATAATAATAATAATAAAATAATAATTGTACAGAAATGTATCTGTTGATCGGATGAGTCCATAGATCCACTTCATGAGTTCATTCCCTTCAAGGTCTGACCACTTTTTCGGGCCGTGCCGCTCTTACGGAAGCGCCTTTGCTGATGAAAGGTTGGCTTGAACCGAATCCTCCAAACGCCAACCGTCTACAACCACGATTCTAGTATACTTTCAGGGAAGATTCAGCCTCTTTCCTTGCCTAAGGTGATGTGTACAGATTTCAAAATAAAAACATTTATTCAAAGCAGCCGAAGTATCATTCAGGAGAGAAAGTAAAATCGCCTGGGTACATATGCACAACTGCAATGAAACTTATTTGCACAAACCAGCAATATCATGGACCATCTGGCGTCGGGTACATGAATCTGTTTACTCTTCTCCTCCAAAAATATTTGTGGAGAAAATCCGTAGAGATTTTTATGCAGTGACCAGGAGATTTTTCTATTCTAATAAAAGAAAGCTTATAAATAAACAGGAACACGTGTTTTTATGTTGAGTTCAGGAGGATATATTCAGCTGCCTTTCTCAGTGAGAAATTAGGAACTTTGAACCCTCCTCAAATGGGGGATTTTTCCATACCCAACATTTAAGTTCATCGAAATTTCAAACTGGAAGCAGTAGGGCAACCTCCAACAGTAAGAAACTGTACCTTGTTTTGACTCAAGTTGATCCGTGATCAACTGAAATTCTTCTCTGACGTAAGGTATTTCGTGGTAGTGTTACGGTAGAAGAGGGCAATATAGGTTCCGTTAAGAAATATGGATTGATTTGCAACGCTAAACCAAAGAAGCAAATAGAGGTTATCTATAAAAATATTTCCATCTATAAACGGAGTGAATTGAAAGAAAATGGCATAGACGTATTTTCTTAGGATTCTGATCTAAAAGCCAATACCGTTCTCATTCTATACAGTCTAGAACGATGCTCAAGGTTCTAGAGTGTTCTTTATAAGCGTTAAAGTTACAACTTCCAGTAAGTCCCTCGATTATGTCGCTAACGAAGTTGTGCCCCATTCTGCTTATTAAAAGTAAAAGTAAGAAAATCTCATAACATTTAATTAACCTCCGCTATGTTAAAATAATGTTTTTAAACTCGTAGATTATTGCTACTGTTGAAAAGTAAATTAAATTTAGGGAAAACGAGGCTCAAGCAATGAGGTTTTCAAAGCCAGACAAACAGCTGATGTAAAAACAGAAAGTTTTCTGTCGGAAATGAAAAGGGTTGAATCAGAGTTAAGAATGAAGATGTTTACTTTTCAT
>NC_089787.1:15777092-15787092 GCF_040412425.1 Macrobrachium rosenbergii | reverse complement strand
ATGAGGCTGAATAATCCTATTTTTTGTATTTTGTAGTTTAATGGACTTACAAACATGCAGATATAAACATTATTCGTGTGATGAAAAACTACGATATTCGTAAAAAAATGTACCGTAATTTCTTTAAAATTGTCTTTAGATATCTCCAGATAACGTTAAATATCTCTATTATGAATTTTCGGCTCCCATGTGACACAATTAGGCTAATCTAAATCGGGTTCACAGGCGATGCATCTTAATTCTTCAGGTATATGTATGTTTGAGTTGTATAAAAGGATTCTTCTCCTGTCTTTGTTTTTCTGCTGTATGTATCGCTTTTGAGCATTTTAATGACACATTTTTTTTTCTATGGTAAGATGGCCCACTCCGACACGAGAAGGGTTACTTTAAGAGAAATCGCAGCTGACGCCGAGGGTCAGTACAGATGCGAAGTTATGGGGGAGGCGCCCCTCTTCCAAACGGACTCCACCACACAAAACCTCACAGTCGTCAGTAAGTACAGTATACTTCTTCAAGATTTTCAGCAATATATGCACACACACACACACACACACACACACACACACACACACACACACACACACACACACACATATATATATATATATATATATATATATATATATATATATATATATATATATATATATATATATATATACATATATATATATATATATATATATATATATATATATATATATATATATATATATATATATATATATATATATATATATATAAGAGAAACAGGATGGAAAACAGCCAACGTAGCATATTAGACCTAATGGCCAAACTTTCGAGACGTTATGTCTCATCTTCAGGGCTGTAAAATATATAAAATTTACAAAATAAAAATAGACTCAGTAAAATGACACACACAAAAGTTACAGTCATTGAAAACGATGAATAATCTATATTAAAACAAAGTAATAAAAGAGTGAAGTAAAAACTGAGAGAAATAAAAACTGGAGCTAAAAGCTGAGTGACGTTCTCCCTCTTGGAAGGCAGGACGTCAACCACTCGATATGCAAAAGTGTGTAGAGGTCTGACTGTCTGTGGTGTGGTTTAACCTAATGAATCCAAAACAGAGACAGAATAGTTATTGGGCGCTTTGAAAATGAAGTTTTACATTGATAACACGTCCTCGTGTACTAGAGAATTCTTTGGCTTTTAAAATACATCCCGTACGGTGACTAACCCCGAGATAAGAATTTATCAGGACCTCGAGCAATCTCTTAGTGGCTCCCACAAATTTCCCAATTTTACATTTTGGGAAAGCAAAACAATAAACCACCAAAGAGCGCATCAGAGCCGGAAGTTTATCCTTGCGGGAGAATAAGGAATCCAGAGTTGTAGGATCTGTAAATTAATTAAATATTCAAGGCAGGAAGGTATTCATAATCACTTTTAGTAAGTGTAGTTTAAATGCTTTGCAGTGAATAAAGAACAAGGCATACGTTCATAGTTTGGGTACGTTAGGAACAGATTGCCGTGGCTGGAGTCTATTAGTCAAGAATTTTTAACACACACACATACACACACACACACACACACACACACACACACACACACACACACACACATATATATATATATATATATATATATATATATATATATATATGTGTGTGTGTGTGTGTAATGTGTGTAATGTGTGTGTGCTGTAATGTGTGTCATAAATGCGCGCGTGTGTAGATTAGGATGAAGGATACGAATTGTTTTGAAAATCTGGGTTAAAAATTGAATTTCGGTGTGGAAGTGCAGTTGGAGGCGAGTATAAACACGGTGTCACAACGTGGAGATACTATTTAATTGGAATATTAAGAACAAGTACTACAGGGTTGTGCCCTGACTACGGATGACCTTATAAAAAAACTCGTATCAAAACCAAGCTCCATCCCGAGTAATTAAAGATCAAATCTAAAGCAAGTTGGTTGTCATGTTGTACTCCAGTTGAGGGTGGCATGTTATGGTACAGGCCAGTTGTTCTGTTCAGAAAGTTTCGCTGGCAGGATCTGAACAAGGAGTTTATTTATTTACTTCCCCAAATGTAAAATTGAAATAATATTGGAAATATGTGGGAGCCATTAGAATTATTTTTAATACAGATTATTTAATGTTTTCTGTGTCTGTAACTTTTGTATGTCATCATTTTAGTTCTGTTTTTTTAATAGTAAAATTTTGTATACTATACATCCAAAATGAGATAACCTCTCGAGAATTTGGCCAATATATCTAAAATTCTACGCTGTGTCTCTCACTTGTTCTTCTAAATCTCCAACGTTAGATGCCCTAACTTCTCCTCTACACACACACACACACACACACACACACACACACACATATATATATATATATATATATATATATATATATATATATATATATATATATATATATATACTGTAATATATATACATATCAGCTGTTTCTCTAATAAAACAATGGGCTCTACTGTGGCTAGACAGTGAATGAAACTTTCTGCCCCCTCATCTCGTTTACAATCTCTCACTTCTTAGACATCAGGGCTTTCCTTTTTAATGCTTCTTTTATGCGTCTGTCCAAAAGAAGTTGTAAAGATCTTTTCTCTCTTACCTGTGTAATATAGCAGGAAGACGTATGTATATATATATATATATATATATATATATATATATATATATATATATATATATATATATATATATATATATATATATATATATATATATATATATATATATATATATATATATATATGTAATATATATATATACATATATATGTATGTATATATATATATATATATATATATAATATATATATATATATATATATATATATGTATAACATATATATATATATATATATATATATATATATAATTCAAGCTGCTTCTCTAACAACACACCTGGTAAAAAGCAAGAATAGGAGAATAGGGAAAACTGGTTTGAAATGTGATTGTGGTCGATTATCTTAAAACATAAAAATAGTTTGAGGAGTCTGACAGGAAGCTGAGAAAACCTGTATTTGACAGACCTGAACTTTAAAAGATATTATGGAAGGATCAAGAAAGGCAAGTTACAGGAAGTTAGAGATTATAGTAAAGATGAGATGTTGAGTGTGATTAAGAATTTTTTATATATGTAAGAGAAGAACACATGACAATGTATAGACGGAGCGTGACTAGTTGAGTGTAAAACTGTTCTGAGCCATTTGAACTTTATGTTTCCGTGAATGTTATTATCGTTTTATATTTTAATGGATGGAAAGATGCAAACGATAGGAGAAAGGAAATTACCCTTGGTATAAGTTGAAGGACAGGAAAATAAATCCTGAATGAAAAGTTGAATGATTGATCGTGTTACATATTATAGAACTGACTTAGGATAATTCAGAGATGTTGCAAAACCTAGGGAAAGGGCTTGAAAGTGTTTGTAGGAGAAACATGTAAGTGTTATGGTGAGCTATGGTCAGGTTATGATGGTAAATGGAAGCCAAGTTAATTGAAGAATAGGGAGAGAATGGAAGTGGCTGATTTACGTGTAATTATTTAGGAAGTAACTATGAAGAAAGATAATGATAGGGTGAGAAGGAGTGAATTGCAGATACAGTTGAAGAAATGAAGAGAGCAGGATGCGCGCAAAGATTTGGAAGAGGCTTTGCCTGTGGAGATTAAGAAAAGAGAATGCTGAATCAATTCTCTTTCTTGCGTGTGATATGCTCTGGTGTATCTTCTGTGTAGGTGTGTGGATCTGGTAATCTTGCAGAGGGTTTTACACGGAGGGCGGTGGGAGGGTGGGGCGTCATCCACAGGTTAGGAACTGAAATATCAATTTTGCACTAGACTTTACTTTTTTCTGGAACTAGTCCCCGGTTGATGATATATGAATACACACCCACTTTATATATATATATATATATATATATATATATATATATATATATATATATATATATATATATATATATATATATATATATATATATATATATATATATATATATATATATATATATATAGATATATATATATATATATATATATATATATATATATATATATATATATATATATATATATATATATAATATATACTATATATACAGTATATATATATATATGAACGGAGAAGGCAGGCGAATCAGCCAATTGATAAAATACACAGGGAGCAGGAGCAGGAACAAACATGGCGAAGAATTACAATTTATTCCGACGCATTTCGCATTCAGTTGAATACATCTTCAGGGTTCTGTGCAATAAGTAATGACCAGTGCAAATTATATGAATCTGCAAGTTGTCTAAAAAATCATTTATACACTAATTGAAATGAAAAGCAAAACTTAACACATGCATAAAAGTACACTAAAGACGAACAAAATTGCACATGAAATTAAAAGCACATATGTTGATTAAAAGTTCAGATAAAAAAATAAAAAAAATAAATAAAACTACAAAGTTAAATAATATCTGAGGAGCTCTGGGGGTCGACCTACCGTGGCAAGAGATAAGCCACTTCAAAAAATGTAAACAAAAAACAGGTTAAGAAAGGTACTACAAGGGCGTGGAGGTGGATTGGGTGTTCAACTGCGGAACAAGCTGTTTGATGAAGAGACTCTCGAGGATCAATAATTCATTTGGGCTGGAGTTTTGACCCACAACAATAAAATCGTCATATTTAATGGGAATTTACATTTCTTGCTATGTTCACGTATCCTGGACAGTTCGGGATTTGATAGTCTATGCGAACCCTCATCATCCTCTGAGAAGAACCCACGTAAGTTCCCAGACTACATCTGGGACAAGAATATTTGTACACTACACCAGAGGACATGAGGGGGCATAAACGATCTTTAAATCGAAACAAGGAGCCAATTGCGAGTGGATTATTAGGAATAAGTTAAATATTTAATGCACCAAAGTATTTCTGTACAATGTTAGTAAATTCGGTCCTGAAGGAATCATCGTGCAAATATGGGAATCGGGCACAAAAAGGAAGCTTAGGAACTTTTATTTCATTAGCGCAAGTGCAAAACTCTTTATTAAGAACCCTGTAAATAATCCTGTTGACGAGCTTGGTAGGAAAGCAGTTATCAGTAAAATATGTTAAAAGAAGGTTAATTTCTTTACAAGAGTAAAAATGGAGTTAAATTTAAAATTGCGAAAACAAGAGCTATGAAAATGATTTCCCAAACCTGTAAATGCCTTTTTCCTAAAAATAGCAGTATTAAACTGATTGCTTTCTCGAGCACTCCTACACCTAGAAATGAAAGACGTTGTTACTTCCCTTTAAAAGGGTGAACTTAATCTTTAGGTATTTTGAGTTAACCAAATTCTAAGGCTGAATCACAGTTAAAATGACACCTGAAAAGGGTGAAGATATCGTCAACGTATCTTTATAAAACAATGGGCTGAAGGACAGAGAGATGGCACTCATCTAAACAGTGCTCTTCCAGCGAGCACATAAAGATACTGGAAATGGTGGGGCCTAATGGAGACCCCATAGCCATGCCCTCCTCTTGTCTGTATAAATTACCATTAAAATTAAAGGCGGTGTCCAGTACTACCATTTCTAAAAGAGATTTAAAAGTAGAACGGTTAAAATCATGAAAACATGAGTCAGGTTGCGGAAATAACTTGTCTAAAATTATGTTCATGGTCTCCCTAACAGGAACATTGGTAAACAGGAACCTTTAACTAGGAATCAGTATACTGTTGCCAACTCAAAAACGTTTAAAGAATCTATACTCTCACAAAATTCTGATACATATATGGCGAGCTTAGATGTTGAATCCGTTTTGACCAATGATTCATGTTTTCATAATTTTAACCGTTCTACTTTTAGAACCGAATTTACTAACATTGTACAGAAATACTTTGGTGCATTAAATATTAAACTTATCCCACTCACAATTGGCTCCTCGCTTCGATTTAAAGATCGTCCATGCCCCCTCATGTCCTCTGTTGTAGTGTACAAATGTTCTTGTCCCAGATGCAGTCCGGGAACTTACGTGGAGTTAGTTTCCGTACTGGATGTTCACTATCAAATCCTGAACAGTCCAATATACGCGAACATAGCAAAAAATGTAAATTCCCATTAAATATGACGATTTCATTATTGTGGGTCAAAACTCCAGCCCAAATGAATTATTGATCCTCGAGTCTCTCTTCATTAAACAACTTGTTCCGCAATTGAACATCCAGTCCGCCTCCACGCCCTTGTAGTACCTTTCTTAACCTGTTGTTTTTGTTTACATTCTTTTAGTTTTTGCTTATCTCTTGCCATGGTAGGTCGACCCCCAGTGCTCCTCAAATATTTCCTAATTTTGTTGTGTTATTTTTGTATTTCATTAATTTTTTTTTTATCTGGACTTTTAATCTACATATGTGCTTTTAATTTATTGTGCAATTTTACAATAAGTCTTTGTACTTTTATGTATGTGTGAAGTTTTGTTTAATTTTAATTAGTGTACAAATGATTGCAGACAACTAAGTCATATAATTTACTCAGTAGTCATTATTTGTGTACAGAGCCCTGAGGATGCCCATTCAGCTGAATGCGGAACATCTCGGAATAAATTATAATTCTTCGCCATGTTGTTCTAACTCTGCTCCTGCTCCTAATATTATTATGTGTATGTATGTATGTATGTATGTGTATGTAATATGCATATGTCATATATGTATGTATGTATGTATGTATGTATGTGTATGTGTGGACCACCAGGTGCGAGGTTCGTACTGGTGAAGACTGTGGAAACTACCTGCACGGCGCGACATCGTAGCCAGCGAAGCTTTCCTTCTTTGTCAACGGCCAACACATTCCCGTGAGTTGCACCTGTCCTTTCGTCATCGTTTATTTGAGTCTCTTGTGAAATCATAATCAACTTTACTCAAAGGAATTGCCGTCTACTAAAGCCCTCCCCCGAAAAAATGACTAGAAACTGAAAATAATTCTGTCACCTCGGCCGCTTTTAGAAGTTCTTTGCAAATGTGGGGCGTACTTGTAGTTGGCGCTCTGCAGAGAGAGAGAGAGAGAGAGAGAGAGAGAGAGAGAGAGAGAGAGAGAGATGAATAAAATAGCATTCGAAACCTAATGAACATTTGATTAGAGTATTTACATTCGACTTTGTTTGAAACTGTTTTATAATATTATGAACTGGGAATGCCATGAGTGTTACAGTTTTTATTTGTGTTTTGTAGTCATGATCTTTTTCTCGCAGTAAGAAGAACAGTGACAACAAAGTGAGGTCATTTCTCCGAAAGGACGATAAAGTAATAAATTCACTTGTCTGAATAAATGTTATTCTAACATGCTGTAGGGAGATCCCTTGTTCAATTCCTTGACAATCAAACTCACTTGCTGGTAATTCTCTAGGCTTGTGTTTTGAACGCAGAATTGGCGTATAACGTTCAGAGTGGCTTTTCCTAATTATGCCCAGTTTACATATATTGATTTCGAGATACCCAGATAGGAGAAAATATTAAATTAGCAAGTTAATATAATCAACGATGCTATTACCTGAGGTTTTTAGTTTCTTTGTTTTGGCTTTTCTTTTTGATTTTTGTTTCTCAGTTTTTCACTGATACGCGAAAAGGGATGAGAAGATCAAAGATTAAAAGATCCACCCTGATATATATGAAGTGTACTCGTAAGGCCTGACGAATGAAAAATAATTTTTTCTTTCTTAAAAATGCGCTGTTCATTGTTGCTCATCTGTCAAAAATTGAGTCTGGTGGGAGCGACGATTAGTCAATTTAAAGACAAAATCTCACGGCAGCAACGTTTGTAACACCGGTTGTCTCCTGAGCACTGTAGCTGGGACACTGGGTGTTGTCAGTGCTTGGACTGGTGACCGCTTTTGGATATCGGACGCCTTTGGCATATGGACTTCATGTTCACCGTTAGAAGTTGCACGGGATCTCAGGAGTGATGGCGTGGTGGTGGATAGCAAAGAGGGTCCCCAGTATCCAGAAAATGGAGAAACCGACTTTCACCATTTAAGTAATAATGGTGACAAAGGCTTACTGCTCACGTATTTATATATATAATGCCAATTAATCAACAATTACATAAACTAGTGATCAAAACACCAAACATTAATTAAATATTCCACACTTTAGTTACAAACACGGTACTGAATAGCAAAAAATAATATAACAATCACAGCTGTCACTGTTTGTAGTGGGAAGTATACTCCTACTTCATCCCGATAGTCCAAGATCCAAAGGAAATGTTTGAAGAATACCAAAGAAGCAAAAGGGAGCACCAGAGTGGAAGTAGATTGCGCGGTCAAGAGATGGCGCTGAAGCAAAAGAGACAAATACACAAATAGGGAAAAGGTACACCGTTGAAAATAAAATTATACGATATATGTATGTACAAAGAGGGAGAGTGGCAATTCGTCATAGTATATATATATATATATATATATATATATATATATATATATATATATATATATATATATATATATATATCAATTAGACTTGATTCTGCTAGCAGCCCTGTCTCCAGGACACCCACGGATCTTGAAGATATTTCTTTTATCGTCTTTGACGTCAGTTCTTCATTCATGCAGGGAAAGGAAAGCTGATATGTTGGTAAGACGAAATGAGGCTTTTAAAGTCTTGGGGAAGTTTGATGTAATCTGCTGCATGTCACCGTTTTTTTTTTTTTTGGCCGCTCTTGGGAGAAGGTTGGAAAAGTCTATAACGACCGATAGAATTTTTGAAATCATTCAGGGCATATTCCCATCAATAAAAATTATGATTTATAAGATTGCTTGGAGAATTTTGGTTGGGTATCTTCATATAGTTCCAGAAGGGACCTGGCTTGAACAATCTTCTTTGGTGACTGAGCCCCTTCAAGTGTTATGTGCCTCTTCAAGCAATAACCGTTTCTTCGAACTTCAGAAGCCTTATTCAGCTGAAGCAATACGTTGTCACAATTCCTTGTGCTACAGATCCTTCCTTCCTCTTACTGTGAAACTATGAATGATATTAACGATAACTAGACTTCATTTGCATCTGTTGGACATATATTTCCACTGGACACTGACATTTTATTTAAACGATTACACTTAAAACGTAACTATTGTTTTTTAGAATTTTTAGCTATTGATTACAATAATAATGAAAATTACTAATCGTAGAGACTTTAGAAACAACATGATTTTTGATGGGCTAACGAGCAAATGGTTTTTAGCAAACTGGAGGGAGGGAAATACCCCACAAAAGAGCTGCCATTTCAACAGCAGAACTCATTTATCAAAGAAAAACATAACTGGTGTTAAATTGTTTGACATCTTTAAACAGAACTGTTAATATCATTTTGAAAATAGCCACACACATGTAGTGTTTGATCACACATAAAAAAGAAAAATGTTGATGCTGAAATATAAATAGTCTATTAAATTCTTGATCTGCAGCACTTTAATAATGGGTAATTAAAGCTATAAGAAAATTAAATATATGGCCTTCACTCTACGGCCCCTGCTTATTAATTTTAATTAAAATCAGAAAAAAATTAACTGTTGATCTATAAATTATTCTGTGGCCTTGAAAAATGCCTCAAGGTAAAAAAGGGGGCGTGGCAAGCCGCCGTTTGCTAGTAATAACCAACTTCTAAGATACATACCTGTTCTATTTAATCATAATCAAAGAAAAGTAAATGTAGAAAATTGAATGTTTGGACTTGAAATTTTCTAGGACCTTTAAAAAGAAGACAATGTAAAAAATACACGAAAAATAAGTATAAACCTCAAACAGAGCAAATGAAATGTTTATATTTGAATGGCTATGTGGCCTTAAAAGTCGATTACGGAGACCAAGGATCTGTATTAAATGTCTTTGGTTGTGTGCCATGAGGGAAGGCAACGAGGAAAATATTGGGGCTGAGTGGTCATCAGGCCCTTGGTACTAATAATGAAGTTTCATAAAATCAGTGAAAAATAGTAGGAAGAAAGTGTATGTCATAATGATGCCAATAATGACATCACTAAAAACAATATGTGG
>NC_089787.1:15742092-15772092 GCF_040412425.1 Macrobrachium rosenbergii | reverse complement strand
CATACTCTTTTTATCTTTCATCGCACCAGTGATGTGATGATCATGTTCGATCATTTTCCCATTTCCGCCGATGATGATCGACCAGCCGATGACCAGTGATATATGCTATGCTGTATATGTATGTATATATATTAACTATGCTATATATATATGCTGTATATATATATGTTATTCAGTGATATAATGGTCACTCACTATATGGCAACCTGATAACCAGTGAATATAATCAACAGTATCAATTAAATAGTTGAAAAACCGTTAGAAAGAACACAGAAAGGCAATGTTTACCGAAAAGAGAGAGAGGAGAGCGAGAGAGGAAACGCAGGGAGATTGACTTGGTCTCATGTTGCAGGAAGCGCTACGGTTCGCGAAAAAAACACACACGCACACAAAAGCACAAAGTAAAGCTGCGAAATTCTGCCGCCCGTCGCAGGCCAATAATTAACACATACTTCTTGGCGAAAATATGCAGGCTCACTGAAATGTAACAAGTCACACTGAGCCACTCTTTTTCGGTTGTGGCTGGCAGAGGAAGACTTTGCTGGGCGGCTGCGCTGTGCAGCTGATTTCTTTTCAATGTTGTGTGTGTGTGTGTGTGTGTGTGTGTGCTGTGTGCCATGTGATCCCATTTGTAATTGTAGTGATGCTAATTATTATTGTCATTGCTGATTGTCTGGCTCTTACTATTTTCACTTTGTTTGGCGAAGGCATTGTGTACCTGAGGCTTGATATTTATTCGGCAACCTGTTGCTCACTGTTTTATGGCCACAACCCAGGTGATCCGTAATATCGGCGAGCGCTACATAATGATCCAATGGCTATTTCATTGCTGTTTGAGTTTTATATGACACCGACCATTTGTACGCTGTCTTATTTTTAAATGTCCCCGGGAAATTTCGAGTCAAACAATTTTCTGCATTTACTAACGATTGAACCAAGCTCAAGGCACGAATGATATGTAGAAGTTGATTATTGTGAGCGCACTACTGCACGCACTGCAGCGAGCGTTTTCGAGCAACAAGCCCAGCAGATCAACAGTTGGTCTTTTCTGATTTAGTGGAATATAAACGAAGGCTTGCAAGTCGTTTACCTCCCTTTCTGTGTGGTGGCCCATTATTAAAGCCGCAGCGAGACAATATTTTTATATTTCAGCATCATATCTTTTCTTTGAAGAAAACACTAGTAATGTTGGCTATTTCAAACATATTTTTAACGCTGCCTGTCGTTAAGGTCACAGGTCAATTTCAGAGCAGCTGACTTGGTTCTTGCTGCGTGAAGTTCCATCCGAAATTTAAAGCTCATTTATCGTTAATATTTCATGCTGTTTAAAGTGCTCTACGATGATCATTTTCGTGTGTCAACCAATGGACCAAAAATTCTAAACTGTAGTTCCCGTTTAGGCTCTGTCGTTTAAATATGTTGGTGTCAGTGGTGAATTATGGTAATATCATTCATGAACTACGGTAAGGGAAGGAAGGATAACAGCACGAAATTAATGACGGCATCAAACCTTTCGGCTGAGTAAACTGCGGACTAGCGGTGACCCGAAGAAGGCACATAACTGAAGGGCTCAGTCACCGAAGGTACAGTATGAGCTCGCAACGAAATTCCAAGCAATGTATAATCATGAGCTGGTATGCCCTGAATGATTTCAAAAATTCTATCATTCATTTCCAACAACTCTCCCAAACGACAAAAAAAACGGTGGCGATGATGGCGCTACAGGTAGCCTCTCATTCTTACTGTCATATAAGCTTTCGCTCCTGCATGGCTAGAAATCAGGCTTGACTATCTTCGAAGGTCATTGAAATCGGCATTCAAACCTTCTTTTGAATCAAAGTCTGTTGATATATAACTGCCTCCTTAACAACATGTATATATGTATGTATGTATATATACTGTATGTATGTATATGCCTTAACTAACTGCTATGACAGTGCCACTCTCCTCTTTGTACATGCATATATCATTAACAATTTTATTTTCAACGGTGTGCACCCTTTCCTATTTGATGTATTTGTGCTCTTTGCTTCGGCATGTCTTGTCTTTCATATTATTTCTTTGTGTATTTTCAAACTTTTGACTGGCGTGACATCGGGGTAATGGAGTATCTTCCCACTGTTTGGTGAGTGTTGCGCAACCGACTTTTTTTGCTTTTATTCACCGTGGCAACTAAGATGGAGATGTTAATTATGTTGATGTTTTGATCGCTACAGATGGCGCAATATATGTAAATGCGTGAGCAGTGTTCGCTGTCACCATTTAAATGGTAATCGGCTGCTCGCGACTGCTGAACTCGGACCATAACGCTGTCCACGCCATCGCCCTGAATACCGTGCGGCTTCTGGCTGAACGTAATCCTGTGCAAAAGGCGTCGTCAAACGATCTGCCTAGTGTCCAGCACGGTGCTTTCCGGAGAAACCGGTGTTACAAACGTTGCTGCCGTCTCTTTAAGTGAGTATCTCCCCATCAGGCTTCGAACGACGAATGATGACAATGAGCTGGCGTTTTAGAGAAGGTATTTTCATCTGAGCGCTACGGTACTTCGCGCTGCTAATAAATATTTGTACCATACTAAGCGTACTGTGAAAAAGAGGCAGTAAAAATGCATGAAAACAAGGAAGGGTAGTTGACCTATTGCTTTTTGCAATTGTGTTTCTGCAGGCTAGCTCTCTCGAAAATCAACTATGTGGCTGAACATGGCGCCAGAAGAAGCCGCTGCGCCGATTCTACGTTTATGGCGAAGTATTTGATCGAGGAGCGAACAGTGAGATCTCCAGCTGTTGAAGCAACGATGGTGCAAGTGAGCCCTATTACATCGTCGCTGGAAGCATGACCTCGCTTTGTTGATAACTGTTCTTTCTTACTGCAGAAAAAAGATCATGACCTAGCTGGAAATAAACCTGTGGCTATGGCATTCCAGTTCATAATGATATAAGAACAGTTTCAAACAGAATCGAATGTAAATACTCCTGTCAAATGTTCATTGGAGACCGAAGATCTTTATTTGATAAATCTCTCTCTCTCTCTCTCTCTCTTATACTCTCTCTCTCTCTCTCTCTCTCTCTTTCTCTCTCTTGAGCATAACTAAGTACGCTTGGTAAGTAAGCAATGCGAATGACTGAAATGGTCATTTTTCGGGGAGGCACAGACGGCAATTCGCTGGTAAAGTTGATGCTCGTTTCACGAGCAATGCGATGAGCAGTTTGGAGCGCAGCTCGCGTGTATTGACCGTGACGAAGAAGCTTCGAGAGGCTGACCACAGTGTCTTTACCATCTGTAACTTTTATTGGCTCTGAGCTACTCGTGACTAAACTTGTCCACTTTTGATCACAGTTGGAGATATTCAGGCTGAATAATATCTTCTATGTAATATACTTACGTAATATATATATATATATATATATATATATATATATATATATATATATATATATATAACATATATATATATATATATATATATATATACATAATACACGGGAGCAGGAGCAGGCGCAGGAACAAACATGGCGAAGAACATAATTTGTTCGGGCGTTCCGCATAGTCAACTAATGCATCTCTCGAGACTCTAATAATAAATAATGACCAATATAAATTATAATAATTTGCAAATTTATCTAAAAATCATTTTGTACACTAATTAAAATTAAACAAAACTTCACACATACATAAAAGTACAGCAAGAAGACTGACAAAGTGCACAATAAATTAAAAGCTTTACATATGTAGATTAAAGTCAGATAAAAAAAATTATTAATCTAAATAACTAACAAGAGTAGGAAATATTTGAGGAGCACTGAGGGTCGACCTACCATGGCTTAAAGAAGATAGCAAACTAAAAGAATGTAAACAAAAACAACAGGTTAAGAAAGGTACTACAAAGGGCGTGGAGAGCTAGACTGAATGTTCAGGCAGGAACAAGCCGTTTGATGAAGAATATATAGAGGGATCAATGAATTCATTTTGGGCTGGGTTTTGACTCACAATGATGAAAATCGTCATATTTAGTGGGAATTTACATTTCTTGCTATGTTCGCGTATATTGGACTGTTCAGGATTTGATAGTGAACATCCAGTACGGAAACTAACTCCCACGTAAGTTCCCGGACTGCATCTGGGACAAGAACATTTGTACACTACAACCCAGAGAGCATGAGGGGCATGGACGATCTTTAAATCGAAGCGAGGAGCCAATTGTGAGTGGGATAAGTTTGTATTTAATGCACCAAAGTATTTTCTGTACAATGATAGTAAATTCGGTTCTAAGTGAACGGTTAAAATTATGAAAACATGAATCATTGGTCAAAACAGTTCAACATCTAAGCTCGCCATATATGTATCAGAATTTTGTGAGAGGAGTATAGATTCTTTAAACGTTTGAGTTGGCAACAGTATACTGATTCCCTAGTTAAGGTTCCTGTTTACCAATGTTCCTGTTAGAGGGAGACCATGAACATAATTTTAGACAAGTTATTTCCCGCAACCTGACTCATGTTTCATGATTTTAACCGTTCTACTTTTAAATCTCTTTTAGAAATGGTAGTACTGGACACCGCCTTTAATTTTAATGGTAATTTTATACAGACAAGGAGGGTGTAGCTATGGGGTCTCCATTAGGCCCCACCATTTCAATATCTTTATGTGCTCGCTGGAAAGAGCACTGTTTAGATGATGCCATCTCTCTGTCCTTCAGCCCATTGTTTTATAAAATGCGTTGACGATATCTTCACCCTTTTCTGAGTGTCATTTTAACTGTGATTCATTCTTAGAATTTGTTAACTCGTATCACCTAAAGATTAAGTTCACCCTTTAAAGGGAAGTGAACGAACGTCTTTCATTTCTAGGTGTAGGAGTCTTTCGAGAAAGCAATCAGTTTAATACTGCTATTTTTAGGAAAAAGGCATTTACAGGTTTGGGAACTCATTTTCATAGCTCTTGTTTTCGTAATTTTAAATTTAGTTCCATCTTTACTCTTGTGTATAGAGCTTTCCCCCTTACATCTAACTGGTCTGTTTTCATAAGGAAATTACCCTTCTTTTAACATATTTTACTGATAACTGCTTTCCTACCAAGCTCGTCAACAGGATTATTTACAGGGTTCTTAATAAAGAGCTTTGCACTAGCGCTAATGAAATAAAGGTTCTAAGCTTCCCTTTTGATGCCCGATTCCCATATTTGCACGATGATTCTTCAGGATAATTTACAAACATTGTACAAATACTTTGGTGCATTAAATGTTAAACTTATTCCTATTAATCCACTCACAATTGGCTCCTTGTTTCGATTTAAAGATCGTTTATGCCCCCTCATGTCCTCTGGTGTAGTGTACAAATATTCTTGTCCCAGATGTAGTCTGGGAACTTACGTGGGTTCTTCTCAGAGGATGATGAGGGTTCGCATAGACTGCCACAAGGGAGTTAGTTTCCGCACTGGATGTTCATTGTAAATCTGAACAATCAAGTATGCGTGAACATAGCAAAAGAATGTAAATTCCCATTAAATATGACGATTTTATTGTTGTGGTGAAAACTCAGCCCAAATGAATTATTGATCCTCGAGTCTCTTCATCAAACAGCTTGTTCCGCAGTTAGAACACCCAATTCACCTCCACGCCCTTGTGGTACGACTGTAACCTGTTGTTTTTGTTTTACATTCTTTTTAGTTTTGCTTATCTCTTGCCACATTGGGTCCCGACCCCAGAGCTCCTCAGATATTATTTAACTTTGTAGTTTTATTTATTTTTATTTTTTATCTGAACTTTAATCAACATATGTACTGCTTTTAATTTCATGTGCAATTTTTGTTCGTCTTTAGTGTGCTTTTTGTGCATGGACACAGTTTCATTTCAACAGTGTATAAATGATTTTGAAGCAACTTTTAGATTCCTGTTTACACTGAGATCATTACTGTGCACAAACCTATTCAACTGAATATAAATAACCATGTTTATTCTACTCCTACTCCCTGTGTATTTATCAGTGGCTGATTCTGCACTATCTCATTCATATAACTTAACTATATAATATATATATATATATATGTATATATATATATATATATATATATGTGTAACAACTATATATATATATATATGTATCTATTTATATATATGTATCTATATAATATATATATACTGTATATATATATATGCTATATAATATATATATATGTATATATATATATATATATATGTATATATATATGTATGTATATATATATATATATATATATAAAGGTGGTGTGTGACATTCATATATCATCAAATCTGATTCAATGAGTCTAGTGCAAGAATTGTATTTCAGTTCTAACTAGATGTTGCTACCCTCCCTACTTTAGTAACAAACCCTGCCACAGAATACCAGACTCACACTACAAATACACCAAGGGCATATGTCACTGGTTCAGCATTGCTAACAGTGCTCACGAATAACCTCTTCTAATCTTTGCTTGCTCTCCTCTCTATTCTCAACTGCCTGTTCACCTAACTCTGTACTCTTTGTAGTTACTCTAATCTTTTATTAAGAGAACATCACCATCCTTATATTTAACTCAAACTATTTCAGTTTCGACCCCTACCATGGCCATCTTTATATGTACTTGGGCTGCTCTACCCAGCACTCAGCACTTTTCATAGTTTTGCAATATGCGGTATCTGAAGTCATTCTTGTATAATACTGTAAACATCAGTATTCAACTGGGTTATTTCTGATAAGCTCAACATGCAGGAAGTGACTTCCTATATCGTTGCATCTTTCCATCGGTAAAATATGAGCGATAATAACATTCACAGAACAGTTTACGCTTTCAACTAGTCACCCTTTCGTCTGCTGATAATGTGTTCTTATAACACGCTATAAAAAATTGTATCCTCACTGTCTCATCTTTACTATGATAACTTCCTGTAACTTACGCTGTGATGTCCCATAATATCTTTTTAAGTTCAGGTCTGTCAAATACAGGTTTTCAGCTTCTGTCAAACTATTTTATAATTTTTAAGATAAATCGACACAATCATTCTAAACCAGTTTTCTAATATATTGCTTTTACCGAATGAAGAAGCATTGAAAAATATAACTATATATATATGTAATATATATATATATATATATATATATATATATATATATGTATATATATATATGTATATATATATAATAATATATATATACATATAATGTATATATATATACATATATATATATATATACATATATGTATGTATATATGTATATATATATATATATATACATATATCATATATATATGTATATATATATATATATATGTAACATAACTATATATATACCATACGCCTTCCTGCTGTATTACTACAGGTAAGAAGAAAGATATCGTTCAGTATAGCATTAAAAAAAGGAAAACCCTGATAATCTGATTAAGCAACAGAAAGAGGAGCAAGAAAAATTTGTTCACTGTCTAACTTGTTAGAAAACAACTTGATGTATATATATATACAGTATAATATCTTCTGCTATATATATATATGTATGTATATATGTATATATATATATATATAACTGTATGCTATATGCTGTGTGTGACATGACAGTAGCTGTTTATTTATTCTGTTTATATTATTGTGATGACCAATGGCTGTTGTGTGACATTATTGTGTGTGTGAAGAGGCGTAGAGGCAGAAGAAATAGATGAGAGACAACTGGCGTGAGCCAGATATATTAATTTTCAGAGGTCAATCTATTTCCCAGTGTATAGTAATTTACAAATTAAGTAGAATCATTAAATGACATACTGCTTTGAACTTTACGAAAAGCGACAAATAATCTGTTAAGCAATCTTAATGGCTCCCGCATATTCCAATTTACATTTTGAAGGAAATAAGCAATCAAGCTTTCGCGTTCAGATCCCCCGGCTTGCAACTATTTGGCGGAATGCTAACGGCACAGACCCTTAATATACAATTCTCAACTGAAAACATGGCTGCTGACAGCCAACTTACTGTTAGATCTTTTATTACTCGGACACGAAAACTGGTACGATACGGTTTTTATAGATAATCCGCAGGTCGAGCCTGCGCACAATAGTACTGTTCTTAATATTCCAATTAAATAGTATCTCACGTTGTGATACCATGTTATATAAATCTCCCAACTATTTATCCACAAAATATTTTTAGCAATTTTCAACAATTCATTCATCTTATCTACACGCGCGCACACACACAAAAATATACTGTGTATGTATATATATATATATGTAACCTGCTGTAACTGTTATTGTAATGTATGTGTAAACAACTATTTGTGTGTGTGTATCAATGTGTTCATATATTAAGTGTGACTATGGGCGCCACGGCAATCTATTCCCTAGCATCTGCCGACCACTGCAACTTACTTCCTTTTTAAAAGTGGTGACTACTCTTCCGGCCTTGAATATTGAGCCAGCCCCACGAGTATCACAACTTCTGGTCTATTCTCCACGAGGATACTTCCGGCTGGACTGTGTTTCTTTCCCCAGTAAAATTGAGAGAGAGACTGACAGACCCTTAGTTTGCTCGGTCATTCCAGCTCGGGGTTAATCTGCATTACAAGATATTTATTTTAAAGCGAAAATATAATTTTTACGGTGTGTTATCAAATAATAGCTTCATTTCAAAGCATGGCATAACTGCGCTGCTGTTTCGATTCGTCAGGAAGTTAAACTCGTAACCCTTTCATTAGACAGTCGAGCTATAACACACGCTTTTGCATAATCGGCGGTGAACGTCACCTTCAGAAGGAAGAACGTCACTCAGCGGATCATTTTATTTCATCTTTATTACTTTTATTTTTAATATATTATTCATCGTTTTTCAACGACTGTCATTTACTGGTCTGTTTTATTTATATGATTTAACCCTGAAAATGGTTATAACATCTCAAAACAATATTAATCTGTATCTACGTTGCTGTTTCTATTCATATATATATATATATATATATATATATATATATATATATATATATATATATATATATATAATATATATATATATATATATATATAATAATATATATATATATATATATATATATATATATATATATATATATATATGCTATATATATATATATATATATGTGTGTGTGTGTGTGTGTGTGTGTGTATGTGTGTGTGTGTGTGTGTGTGCGTATGTGTGTGTGTGTATTGCTGAAATCTTGAAGAAGTATACTACTGACAACTGTAATTTCGTCCGCTGAAGAGCACCTCCCAAATGCCAGCACTCGGCATCAGCTTGCATTCTAACAAGCGCTATAAGTGATAAAGTGTTTCATCTTCTGTAGAGAAAAAAATGTGTCATTAAATATCCGCACGATACGCCAACGTAAAAGATGAGAAGAGCTTTCAAACAGCCTGCTGAAGGGCAGATGCGTCGCGCAAAATTGATTTAGATAACTGTGCATGAAGGCAAATTCATAATGAATATTTGGCGTTGATCTGTATCCCCAAGACAATTTTAAAGAAATTACGGTACCTTTTACGGGCATCGTGGTTTTCGTCACGCGATATCATTTGCCTCACTGCATCGTAAACTACAGGCTAAAAAAAATAAGTTGTCGACACTAAATACTTTGGCACAATGAGCGACTCTGCTGACCGGCACCGAAGGCAAATGATTTTATGTAATAATACAAATAACAGCAGTATCAATTTACTAGTGATTTTTTGAAAGAGGAAGACAATAATTCAGAAGTAACTACGTGAATAAATCTTTGTAGAAGTCTAACAAGACATTCTAAGGGCAATTCTGGCAAGTAATCTGTCTTACTCGATAATGAAGATCATTTGGAATTGCAACCAGAAGGTATATTGACAAATTAACGGCTATTGTTTCATGAACCACAGTGTCATTTTTAAGTTTTATCTTACAGAATTTCCTTTTGAATATATTCTATCCTATATTTCTTTTATTATTATTATTCATGCAAACGGATAATTCTATGAAACGGAAGGAATGACGACCGTATTTTCAATAATTTTATTTTTATAACTTTCTTAATTAATGGCCGTGTTAGTCACTCTTCATGTGTGTCTTTATTCGCCCTATTTACGTCTTTGTTTGCGAAGATCTATCAAACTTCCAGCGCAGCTAATTTCGAAAATGTCCCGAAGGTGAGCATAAATTTCACCATAGCTAATGTTATTTTGAGGAAAGTAATAAAGCCATTATTATTATTATTATTATTATTATTATTATTATTATTATTATCATTACACTGATTGATATAAACACATTAAGGCTCAAAGAGTTAATTACACACACACACACACACACATATATATATATATAATATATATGTAATAACAACAACCAACATGTATATATATATATATATATATATATATATATAGATATATATATATATATATGTATATATATATATATATATATCAACTGCTATATATATATGTATATATATATACTGTATGTATATATATGTGTATGCCGTATGTATATTTGTGCTTTCATATATGCATGTGTGTATATGTATGTCTGTAACACGGCGTGGTATTACAGTATATGCATGAACACCACCTTTTGTGTATCCGGCTGTGATATGGTTTATTTTTCTGGATTATTCCCTTGATGGCTGAGATGCTTGCTAAATGCCAGTATAAGTAGAGTACTCTCGACGTGTCATGAATGCGACTAGAAGGTCTTTGTGCTCGTCACTATTTGCTCTCATCTCACATCTGACTAACTCAACACTGTCTGGCTCAAACCAACATTTAGTGCTAAGTTCCAGTATGTGTTGCAGTGTTCAACAGTGCTCTTTCAATAATGTTCGCATATTGGTGTGGCTCATTTAGGGAGCAGAGGCCAGTGAACAGCAGGCATTCAGCTAACGCTTTGGCAGATCTGGGCACTTTGTGTTGACGAAAATTAATCTGGCAAAGGCAAGATCGTTGTCAATATACTGGCCTGTTAATTTTTCTTTGGCTTTTATGTAAAATGAAATGATTGAATATTGGCTTCAAATGTGAGCTTCATTTTGTTTTTTCAACACGAGGTGGCACTCAGGGCACTTGCCAGTCACACTGTTATTACAAGCTATCATTACAAACATTAAATAAGGTTTGCTAAAGAAAAACAAGCCCTTTTATATGAACAACTAACTGCCCTGTAATATGGAACATCGTTAGAACAAGTACGTTCAATTACAAATAGTATTTCTTTTCCTATTGACCGTTATGATGGTTTTAAGTTGTATGCTCCGGTAATTCTCTTTACTACTATTTCCGTCAAATGTAAGTTTGTGCACATATCTTCTTCTCATAGCACTGAGTCGAAGGAAGTTGTTTGACTGTATGTTTCACTTGCGACACAAAATACATCGGCATATCAATACGAACTGCTAATCTTATTTTCGGAAGAAATTCACAACTTCTGTCCAACAGTCTGTTTATAAACGTATTAAGCTCCCAGCAGTGTTATTCCTGTATCTATATGACATATCTTTAATACAAAATAATAAATTCATTGGCTACGACACAAATGTTCATATTTCTTCTCAACCCGTCTTCTTGTAGGCTCTGCAATGTCAATAAACGCAAATATTGACATTATCCAGCTGTGTAACTGGCTTTCGAGCAACATATTTATGATTCGGTTGCGGCATCACGTCGTACTATTATTTTCTTCTAAACGTCTCTGTGTTGGAGTGGTGACTATTCCAACCGTGTGGTTCATAATTTCTCACAAAGCTTCGTCTGTAATCAGAACGGCAAGTCGAAAAGTCTACTGTGGCATCTCGGCAACTCCCAGTCCCCCGCTCTTTAGAAAACTTACGACACTGAGCTAACATCATTGAAACAACTGCTGACATGGACTCGCTGACATCGCATCGGCACGCTCGCTCGACATGCAGCGCAACTGGTTCCAACACTTGTAAATATTACGGTGAAAATTTAGTGGATGGGCATCTGCACTGTCTGTTAGTGCGACCTGCTTTTATCAAGCTTTATGATAATAAACCGTAATGTAATCTACTGAAAAGCACTGACATTATCTTTGGTCATACCTAAATAATCGAAGATTCGTACACTCAAAACTGAAGATGCTCAGATCGCCAGCAGGTTTCCCTGCTGATACTGACTGCTGGCTGGTGGCATTTCAGACATTTCCGTGTCATTCTGGGCTACTTTCGAAATCGTTACAGGTTCCCGCTCATTCTTTATTTGTTACATTTTCTTAACACTGCAACAGGTATGTGAAATGAGAAAGAAGTATTGGCAACGATCTCGGTAATACGAACGACACCTAGCATTAGTTTGAGTGAAGCTACCTGGCGCATCCCGGATGTAATCGTACAAAATCAGTGCAATAATATGCGCGGGTAACGACTCTTTGACGGTATCCTCTGATCGTCATCATGGGCTAAGAATATGAAATGAAAATATATAATAGGAAGAATAAATACCATTTGAAAGACTATTTTCAGGTATTTGAAATTTCTCTTGCTGCAACAACGACCATGAAGGCTATTTATAATATATACTCGTATAATAAGTATTAAAATATCAACACTTACAATGGTTGACACAAAAGACAAAAAATATTTTATAATTTTATCATTGTCGCTAACTTTGCACATTTCTTCGAAACATAAGCCAATGATACAGTAATAATAATAATAATAATAATAATAATAATAGCCAATATGTGTAATAATAATATGTAATTTATTGTTGTGTGTGTGTGTGTGTGTGTGTATTATTATTATTGTGTGTGTGTATTATTATTATTATTGCTAATATGAGTCGCTATAATACTGTTGGCCCATTCTCCCAATAAAACACTCAGTCCTTCAATATCAGGCAAAATCATTATCTCAGATGGAGCAGGTCACATGCTTTGAAAGACTGTTGTGGCGAAATCTCCATAAATAACAGTAATTAAACTCTTCACTACTTATTTTTAATGACATGATGTCAGCATTTCAACATCACTACATACTGTTCTACAACTATTAGCTAATTGTGATTTTATTAAAAACTATTGTTATTTGAAGCAAATAATGTTGAATATCTCTACACATATACAGTATATGTATATATGCTATATATATATATATATATATATGTATATATATATATATATATATAACTGTATATGCCCCCTAAACAAATGAAAGTATAACTATCTCCAAACACGATATTTGGATTTCTGTTAACTATTGTTCATTTACATTTCTTGTATTTTTAGACTGTGTTTGAGTTAGGTATGCAGCCATGTGGCGACGGAAGAAAATCAATGAATTGACAGTCAGGCCACCTTCAGAGAAGGCCGGGGATGCTGGCGCTCTTTCATTTCGCGTTCCTGGAGTAACTGAATCGCTGTTGGAACGAAAGCATATGACTGTCATCGCGAAAATTATTTGAAGGCCTGGCTGCTCCGGGAAGTCAAGGCATCATAGCTGAGCGGTGGTCAGACAGGAAGTCTTTGCATATGGTGCTCGAACTAAAAAACAAAGGAAGAAGAGAAGTTATGGCACTTTGTATATTGGTTGGCGTCTCAACCATTTTATGTTCATCGCAGCCCAACATCCTCCTGGCAGAGAAAGACAGTATGTTAACAAGGTGAGATAAGCACGGCTTTGCCATGTTGCCACGTAGATACTCATTTACACAGTCAAAGCTAATCTTTTGGGCTACTATGAATGATATCGCGATGATAACGCTATCATATTGTCTTCTGAATTTTCTATGTTTCACAGCCAAGCTTTCTTTAATAATAGTCATCAAAAAAGTTGATCTTCTGATAACAGCTCTCAGAAGAAAACACTAACACTGACTCAAATCTTCCTTTCTGAGATCTGAAAATGTGTCATCTGTTGAAAGAAGTCACGACATGATACCATGTTTCAGGCTCTTCAGATACAGGAAACTGCTTCCAAGCTGGCTATCATTTCTTCGTCGAAATGAACTCTATGTAGCTCCCTGACCTTAATGTGTGTGAGAAAATTGTTAGTATCTTAAAGTCACCTGGAGGGGACCGCCTGAAGGAACGCAACTTCTAGCATACATATTTCTGTCTGTTTCTCTCTAACCATTGTTGTCTCGATTCATGTACAATCACCACTACTTGCATTGCCATGCAAGCATTCCAATCATGTACTCATAATGTTCCACCGAATTCTTCTGTATCAAACTGTATGTATGTTTCTGTTCGTGAAGACGCCAAACGTCTCGCCATTTCACATATATGCCACTACATTGTGTTCATTAATCTGTCTCGAATCTCATGCAAATGTCCATATGTGGAATTTTCTGGCCTTTCCATTGATATATGTTTTATCATTGTACGTTTATTATGTCTCTCATTCGCCATCTGTTTGTCTGTCGACAAACGAATGTCCGAAACATTACCTATGTTTTGCCCCGTCTGTGTGTAGAAACTATTTTGCGGCTCGCACCAGCCAATAACGACTTCGAAGATTCTGTACATTCATTCAGTAAGGAACCACCAATAAACTAGACAACACCCAACCAATATGTCGCTCAATACCATCCTTACATCCTTGTTAAATTTGAAATTGTGAAAAAAACAAATAAACAATCCTTTTAAGCCATATTGTGCAAGAACTCGTAGTTCTGCACTAATGTAAGTAACTTTTTCTCGTCTGTTCTGCGGGAAAACAGACTGCCACTTCTACGTCTGAGAGCTTACTGACTGCTAGTACGACAAGCATCCGTGCAGGTGCCACGTGCACACAATCCAGCAGTGATAGGATCGGTACCTGAACGGAACATGACCGTACCTGCAAAATATTGTCGCTGAGAAACCCCGCCGGCATTTGAAGGTGACGGTCCGTGCTTGTGCAGTATGGTGTGAATGCTGCAACGTAAGTCCCAATGAAGAATAGTTTGCCTGTCCGCTGCGGTACGGTTACGTGCAGGTGCAATTACGTATAGTGTGAATAGACCATTATCCACCAGGGTTTGGGCGGCGTGTTCGAGCTCATCGGAATTGTTATTGCAAGAAGAAGAACAGTGTAGAGGGCACGAAGAACGTAGGCGTTCATGACCTAGGATTTAAATTTTTCCGGGTGTTCACTATTGCCGTTGAGGCAGAGCCTTTGTTGCTGTTGGATGAAAGTCGAGTCAGAAGATTATTGTAAGAATTGCACGAGCACCTCCAACTCAACTTTTCAATCGTCTTTTTATTCCATAAACTTTTTAACGGGATAGTTCCTCATACGTCGTTGTTATTGTTTTTGTTTGTAGTGATTCTTCACAACTTGAGTTAACACTGTCCGCCACTAATACCAGATATTAAAGGCGACGGAAAATTCTTTTACAGTGCGCGAGAATCTCTGCGTTTTGGGCATTTGTGACTCAAAAATGTTAGTATTTTCTCATTATGGTATTTATATGCTCTCTCTCTCTCTCTCTCTCTCTCTCTCTCTCTCTCTCTCTCTCTCTCTCTCTCTCTCTCTCTCTCTCTCTCTCTGATAATCATCCAACACGTAATTCTTTAAGAATTCTTGTATGACTTGACAAGGAGATTAGGCAGAACGATTTCGAAGCAAGTGATACTGGGCAAAAGAAAACCCTTTGAAAATAAAGTCCCTTTTAGTGCCTTCCATCATCCCAAAATTTGATTTCTTCTAAAGACTTTATCCGAGGTAAAATGCAGAGAACTGCCGGTTTACCCTGAGATGTTACATTACTGAACGTCAGCAGCTGAGGCACAGAATATTTTCCTTCAAATGGAACAGAAAATGATGTTTTTGCTGTAGGAAAATTCATTTTAGCCAAAGAGTAGATTTCATCCTAAAAAAATATTAAAAATCTTCAGTCCAAAAGGAAACCTCTTTTGATAATTACCTTAAAGAGAGAGAGAGAGAGAGAGAATGTGGGCTTTGGAAAGGAGAATTCAAGAAAATTGATTATTGTCAAAGATTTATATATGAAACGAAATACAAAATTAAAATGGAATGGTTTAAATTTGATGTTCAGTTATCATTAAAGATATTTTCTTTATTCACGCGTGTAAATAAATAACTTATCAATAGTGACCATTCAGACCCATATACCTGTGTGAATTTAACTGGTTCTGTTCTTTTCACCAGTAATTTAATATACATTGTTCAATTCGAAAGACAGAAACTACACACACACACACACACACACACACACACACACACACACACATTGTTCAACGTGCTTTTATTCCCATTTTTGTAAAAGACAGAAAATCGGCTGCCCTGCCTGACATCCTTAGACCCCGAAAAATACCCGACCCAACGCCCTTTCTTCCCAGCACACATGGCACACACACACAACATCCATTTGCACATCATTACACCCGGGACACACACATAGTCGGCTGCGATACAGACCTATTTAAGTCCGGTTGCTGTTGTAACCGACTGGAGCCATCGATATATATATATATATATATATATATATATATATATATATATATATATATATATATATATTAAATGAAATTACTTCATAGAGAAATCAAAAGATCGACAACAATTGTAAAGAGTTCCTTTATTTATGATAAAACAGTCATATCTCAGCATAATCCAAGAAGAAAATGAAAATGAATACAGGGGAACAAAGGAGACTGCCTCTGATTCTGGAGATGCAGCTTATGGCGAAGTTTTGAAGTGCGTTTCCTAGTGTGGCCACGAACCCTTCTGTTCTCTCTGACACATTTCCTCTCAGAAGAATAAAGGACCTCCCATAAGAGGCTGAGAATAAGTTCTTCCGCTCTTAGCTTTCTTGTGCTCCTAAGCAATCTCCAGACTCAAAGATGAAGTTACCTAGAGATGCGTTTTCCTTGGTGACAACCACTGTGACATTTCGTCTTGCCATATTGAGAAGGTCTTTGAACTTTTCCAGTAGGGTTTATCCTGACCGCGGCAAGTAGTGGGCTTCATTTCTATTCCATGGGAATTCAAGCTTTTATTCTGAGATACTCGATTCCTCGTATCACTAAATGTTAAACATTTATAAGTCACTACTCTGGTAACAGATATGTCCGTTATATGCGTATATAACAGAAAAATATAATGATTTTTTCAACTCTGAAATTATATTCGTTCTTTCTCCTGACTACTGTTCTTCCAAATCTTGCGCGGATGAAAGAGGTGCTGCAGCGTGATTATCACGTCAGTAATAGGCTGCTGTTGCAGATTAATCAAGCAGGCTTTATGGTACGATGGCATCTACCCTGAAGCAGCCCGCGAATACAATACCCTAGATAATAATAATAATAATAAAATAATAATAATAATAATAATAATAATAATAATAATAATAATGAAACAAGACGACCCTAAACGAGGCTATAATATCGAAAATTAAAAGCCACAGTAGTGTTAAAAATATTTATGTATAAAATTAAAAACGAATAGAGAGACTTTCAGATACTACTCTGTATCCCCCATCAGTCCTGATAAGTGGTAAAATAGTGGGAGTGAGCTTTAAGACAACAACAGTGTTGGCAGGTAACCCCTGTTGTCTGATTGTTTCTGTTGGCGAGACGGTTGGGACGGCGAAGTGGTCGTGGGTGATTCCAGCTCATCAGAGACTCCCATCGGTGCCATGACTCAGCTACAGCAGCATCAGTCATCTGGGACAAGAGAGGTAGCAGCATCAGGGTCTCACAGTCACCAGAAACATGAATCTTAAAATCGTCGACAAAGTGGCCAATAATAGCTAATTAACAAAATTATCCTCATCAGCGAAGGATTTATTCCCCTTCAAAGCACGCCCCTTTCTTATAGCAGCCCTTCCACTGAGCGACGAACGCCAACATCTCCACTCTTGAATATGACAGAGGCACCATTCCAGTAGATATTGTGACCTGGAACGAACGAATGGGAAACCAGGGCATTATTCGGTCATGGAACTCGTAGGTCACTTTCTCCATAGTATATATATATACACATATATATGTATATACAGATATGTGTGTGTTTGTTCGAGTGCATGGGCCTTTGTGTGTGAGTTTCTACGTACTCGTTCTAAAAAGGACGAATATTAACCCCACTCCGTGCATGTGCGCAATGACCCTCAGTTTTACTTCTCGATAATAATTTTCCCGAAAAATCTTTAATGTCGAATTTTTCGTCACCAAGAGCTAGGTCATTTGCCTGGATTCTTGATCCAGGTCCCATGAACAATTCCATTCTATCCAACTATTAATGAGTGCTGTGGCTATGAAAAAATATTTCAAGTGTTATTCACTGTAAAGGAAACAGAATTTTTCATTAAATGTTCATATTTATATTTGGGACTTCGTGTTATTATTTGTACTATTATTCATATCATCATAATATTATGGACCTGAATTGTTAATGAAACATATACATTAATGTTAATGTATGAATGAATTTCTTTTAACACTACCTGGTCAATGAGAGCCCAGTGAGGAATTTATTTTTAAGAACCTCCACAGACTGTAGGATTATTTTAAATGTCCTGCATATATACATACATGCATACACAAAACACACACACACACACACACGCATATATATATATATATATATATATATATATATATATATATATATATATATATATATATATATATATATATATATATATATATGTATATTGTATATATATTTTTATTCATCCAGCATGTATGTATGTATGTATATTGTCACGTGTTCATTCCTTCAGCAGTGACAGTATGTTTTCTGTATTTATTTCCCCTTCCGAGATATAATAACTCAAAGGTTTTGCATTAATTATTCCCGTATTTTTACAAGTTTTACATTTTAAGTGCTTTACATTTTAAGTGCCAAAATTTTTCAGATATCGACTGTAATTATAGATAATACTTTTGTTAACAAATGCAAAATCAGTAACTATTAATAAAACAAATACTTAGTCAGATGAGTAAATAAATCGATAAGCACAGTAAATATGTACAAAAAAATAATTAAGTAAGGAGGCGCATGAGGTGGATAAAAAAAGAGATATCCTTGATCTAATGAGAATCCAGAACGATATGCTTCTATGCAAATGGCAAAAAATTTTCAATTAAAGAAAAAAATGATTGGTTCGTGTCCGCACAGAAGCCATTTCTAACTAGAGAGTTAACATAATTTCAAATCTCTATACCACTTTCCAAAAGTAATTACTTACGAATGCGTTCATTGCCACTTTAAGTGAAGACCAGGTATGAAGAGTTTTGCATTTCGAATGAGACATTAGCCTTTCACGTCTTTCTTGTAGCGAAATCACTACATTCAAATATTCTGCTCTTGCATTCGCTCCATGATTACTTATTCAGTGAGTTTCTTTTTTCCTTCTTGTTTACTTGGGTAGTTCACAATGCACAAAAGAAGAATGGAAATAAATTCTTTGATGTCCAAGGAATGAAACTGAAAATTATCGTTTCATTTGACTAGACCTGTTCCAGGAGTAGATCACAAGCGCCATATACTTTAGCTCCACTTCCATCCATCACTTTAATCGACCCTTGTCAGACAAGAGAGGCTTCTCTTCTGATTGTTTCTTTTATCAGAACAATCGTTTTCTAGCAAATTTACAAAGTGGAAATGGTTGTCAGTTCTACATTCCTTCTGTAATTCTGGATCGAAGATGAAAACCTCTGCAGAAAACTTCCACTGAATTTCCGATCAACATACCTCACAAAAGTTGGCATAAACAGAGCGTCAAACACCCCACACTAAAATAATATGTTCAAAGAGATATCAACAGTGAATGAAAATATTAGTGTATATTTACTTTCATGGGAACGGAGACCTTTAATTGAAGCGTACGAGTGCGTGAAACGTTTGACCCGAGGTGTTTTATATTTCTGTAAAAGAAAACTATTGTGCCGGCTTTGTCTGTCCGTCCACAATTTTTCTGTCTGCCCTCAGATCTTAAAAACTACTGAGGCTAGAGGGCTGCAAATTGGTATGTTGATTATCTATTTTATTTAAGTTTAAATTTAGCCATAATCGTGCTTCTAGCAACGATATAGGATAGGCCTGCCCCGGCCGTATAATCGTGCTTCCAGCAACGATATAGGATAAGCCACCACCCGGCCGTGGTTAAAGTTTCGTGGGCCGCGCCTCAAAGCAGCATTATATCGAGACCACCGAAAGATAGATCTGTTTTCGGTGGCCTTGATTATACAGAAAACTAGATTGCACCGAAGAAACTTCGGCGCATTTTTTACTTGCTTTTATTTATCTGTAAAAAATAACCTCATAATACAAAAGAACAACAGATGAGGTTAATTTTGATTGTGAAGTAAAGTTGTTATATCTCCGTTCGCTCCTTTTTTCCTTATCTTCTCGTAGTATCTCTTTCTGACTCGCTCATAATTATCCCGACAATATATTGGAAAAAGGATATTCTGCGTTTCAAAGTCACAGACGTTCAAACATGATTTGAGCCAGAGAAATGAATATCTTTTATCTTCTAATTATAGTGTTTTGGGAAAGTCCATGGCAATGAACACTTAGCAATTCCGTTGACGTTTGACATTCGCGTAATTAATGATTTATTTAAGCAGTGAAAATATGATTGCTACGATACCTAAATTTTCATTTTAGTTGTCTCGTTTGTGAAAATTATGAATTAGGAGTCACAGCTTACCAATCTGTATGCAAATTCCTCAACAGAACGCGGTCGAATTAACAGTCAGAGTTTCTCTTTTTCTCTCGTTTTGCCTAAAAACTGCGTTACAAATGTGGAGACTATTATATATATATATATATATATATATATATATATATATATATATATATATATATATATATATATATATATATATACATATATATATATATATATATATATATTATATATATATATATATATATATATATATATATATATATATATATATATATATATATATTATATTATGTATATTTATATATATATATATATATATATATATATATATATATATATATATATATATATATATATATATATATATATATATATATATATATATATATATATATATATATATATATATTATATATATATATATATATATATATATATATATATATATATACAGTATATATATTATATATGTATTATATATATATATATATATATATATATATATATATATATATATATATATATATATATATATTATATATATATATATATATATATATATATATATATGATATATGAATTGTTTGTATACAACCGAATATGACTATTTTATAGACTCGCATTTTTTCAGTTACGCGTTTATTACGTTGAGTTATTTTTTCGAAATTTCCCCCTCAAAATATCTTTCCTTTTATTCATTGAAAATAATTATTAGTGAATGACAATTATGCACTCAAGAATAGGAAGCAACTGGGTTTTCAGTTTTTGTGTCATTTACTGATATAATTTTGTTAGTTCGATCTCATACGGTTTTGTCCTGTTGAGCAACGAAGAAAAAGTAATTAAATTCATTGGTCAATTTTATATTTAAAGAAAAGATAACTTCATCAAAATCATATTGATTCAAATAATGAATGGGATTCAGACCTAAAATTACGTTTGTTTTCAGGAAATCGAATATTAACTAAATAACCATCACGGTGCTTTACGAAATAATAATAATAATAATAATAATAATAATAATAATAATAATAATAATAATAATAATAATAATAATAATAATAATAATAGTATTAGGATTCCTTGAAGTACCCTCATTGTACACGCCAGCCTCACACTTTCACAGAGAAGGTTCAGGAATCATGAGTTCAGAAGGAATCCTTTTGCCCAACTCTTCATTCATCCATTCCCAATGGAGATTTTCTCTGTCCTCTTCCGTATTTGTACTCCGTTTACCTCTTAGAGGAAATTCCTTCACATATATTTAGATGAATTCGGTCCCTTTGGAAGCCACTGCCATCTCAGTCTCTCATAAAAAATAATAACAAATAAAACTACAGAAGAATAAAATAAGCCAGTTATTAAACTGTTCATAGTTTTACAGCTTCCTTCTCGGCAGGTAACCCTTCAGACATTCTAGTTGTTTAGCAGTTTCTAAGCCAATTTATTGAAATAAAATTAAAGTAGAAAACACTCCATAATCAAATGCAATCTCAAAATACTGATAATAGAAAAGCTCAAATATTTCATTTAGTTTTTCGATACATTCTCATTCTGCAAACAAACGAATGAAAAGTGAGGCTCAAATGAGCATCGAAAGTGTCAGCGGGAGAGGAAATTCATTAACAGGCTATAATAAAATCATCGTCGACGTCGGCTCATTTAATGGATTTTTCGCTGTCAAGTCAATCAGTTTCTGTCTGATGTAACGGTGAGTTGCCTCCTCCTCATTTGGATATCGCAGTTTTTGAGACAACAATTCTGAGTTTCTGTTATGTTTTTTTTCTTTTTATTACCTTCTAGTCATTTATTTCATTCATGAAATATGGGATTTCGATTGCAATATACAACAATTTTTAGCTGCCTCAGTATTACAAAATCACCAGTACACCTGTCAGGCATTGCACACGTTATCTGAAGCTCATCGTATAATAACGAAATAATATGAAAACGCAATCAGATAAAGCAATTTTATAATTATGAGATGAGAAATACATAATTTTGATGGCATATCCTTCATTTGTACCAAGTAAAATGATTTCAGCAATGGAGTTCCAATGTGAAAAGGAAAGTTGAATAAGAAGAAATATTGCTCAGACGAGTGTCATAAATTCTTTCTTGTCTGGCCTCGACTCCATTAGATGTCGCTTTGGACGGAAAGAAGGGAAATATGACGATAAGAAAAAAAAAAAGATTGATTGTGGAGGTTTAGGGCAAAGAAGGAGAGGTAGACCGATCGTGCTCGCTAGATGGGGTGATCGAGGTGTTGACTTATCAAGGAAGCAGGGGTAGCAGGCGAGTGGCGCAATGTGTGTAGGGTGGCTCGACTCCAACTGTGTAAGTATTCATAAGTATATGCATTCATGAACGACCCAGTATTACAAGATGAATTCATCAGAAGAGTTTTTTCGCGCTAACCATGAGAAATAGAAGTGTTCTTTCCTGGTAGATAAATAGATAGATAGATAGAGAGAGAGATAGAGAGATAGATAGATAGATAGATAGAGAGAGAGATAGATAGATAGATAGATAGATAGATAGATAGATAGATAGATAGATAGGAAGTAAAAGTCATTGATCGATAAGTAGATACATATTCGTTTCAATCAAGGAAAGTCAGTTCGTTGATGTGGCTTGCATAAAGGATTTCGCCAGCTATAGCTTTTGGCTGAAAAATGTGCATTTACTAAATGTGCTGGACAACTTTACCATCAGTCAGTTAATTCAAGTATTGAAGAAGTGCGTGAAGATGATAGAACAAAAATACACTTTCACTGAAAGTGATAAGGAACGGTACAAAGAGAAGCATGAGTATCATTTGGAAGCTTGTTGATGAATAAAGCAACATTTATCAAACAGACCCGTCTCACAAGGAGATTTGGGAACTGATGGCCTTACAGCTCTTGCCTTGGCATTCGCGGCCTTTTTCATTCCGCAAGAACTCTGATTTACACAGGTTCTCTTTACCCGAGTATCGCTTTGCACATACGCAATCGGAAACTGACACACACACACACACACACACACACACACACACACACACATATATATATATATATATATATATATATATATATATATATATATATATATATATATATATATATATATATATATACATTTATAATGTGTGTGCTTTTATGTATGTGTGCGTTTGTATGTCTGTGTGTGTGAATTTTTGCCACTTATGAGAGCATGAATTTAGATTCCTAAATATTATGCTACACATGTTTGACAGCTGAATAGCTGGAGTTGACTGTTTGTCGTTGTTTCGAGACAAAGACCTAGTTTGAATCCTGAATGCGACAGGAACGCTCATCAGTGTAATTGCCTTTGGATGTGAGTTAATTCTGAGGTTCGTGAAATACGTTGTAAACTATATTAATGACTTAATATCTGTCAGTATTTCATTCTCTCTCGAGTTGAGCAAAATATCAGTTATTTTGGGGATGACCAACAAAAGCAAAGCAGTATGACGGTGTTTGAAAGATCTGCAACATCACAATTCATCGGGAAGGAATGAACCGCACATATTTTTAACCAAAAAAAATTAGGTAAAAGTAATGCGAGATTAAAGAAAGTAGTTTATCAGCAAACTCCTCTGTCAGTGATGCTGGAAAACTAACCAGTTATATACCGATTCGATACAGGGCTGAAGTTTTTTGAAGTGGAATTCCTCTGAGAAAAGAAAAGGCTTTCTATCTGCTTCTACAGTTGTATTCATTTTCATTACTTGTAAGACGAAGGATTAGACCAAGGGACACACTTCAACTGAGTTTTACCTTTCGTTGGTAAAGGTGATGGATATCTTCATTCCTCTTTTCCGTCCCTTGATGCTCGGGAGTCCAGGGTTTCTTTCCTTCAGTGCTCCATGCAGGGAAATCCCCCGCCCCCCCTTTTTTTTACAGCAACTAAAACGACGCTCTTCCCCAGGACTGAGCCGGTCTGGCCGCGGCCTCAAAACGAATCGGGTGGTCGTGTCCCCAACAAGTTTAATTCACTCAAGGGATTCAACACAAGCGGTTGATGTATTCTCGGCTAGACGATTTTTTTATTTTTATTTCTCTTTATTTCTCCTCGTTCTTTTCTGCTCTTATTCTCTCAGAGATAATTCATAGGATTCAATATAGTGATGTTTCCGATTACTATTCAGCCGATATATTTTTATTTTGCCGTGATGACAGAATTATTTGATTTTCTTTCTAAGATTCCACTTAATTCTTTTTTTTTTTTTACAAACAAACATTTGTCACAGAGAGAGAGAGAGAGAGAGAGAGAGAGAGAGAGAGAGAGAGAAAAATATTCTCCGTCTATCCTGAAATGCATATCGAAAACAAATTCAACATATTGGAAAGAAGTATCATATTTGTGAAAATGTCAAGCAACATATATATATATATATATATATATATATATATATATATATATATATATATATATATATATATATATATATATATATATATATATATATATGTGTGTGTGTGTGTGTGTGTGTGTGTGTGTGTGCGCGTGAGTGTGCGCGTGTGTGTGTGTGTGTGTATTATATGAAGATGAAGAGAAAGGTTTCACTTCCATATATATAATATGTAAGATATAATAATCATAATGAAAATGACAATTGTAATGAAAATATGTTACTGTCTAAATCATTTCTATAAAAAAGTAGTGAAGAAGACAGACGGAGTGAGCGTGTTCTCGGATCTAGTGTTTATGAAAATATTTGATGACTTATTGAAACGTAGACACTACTTTCAACCGGAGGTGGCGTGATCAAGGTGGTAAAATATTTGCCGATTTCCGGTGTTATGTTTATTTGACTCAAGGATAATGAAGTTGTCTTACATTTTTGTTAGTAAATTGATGTTCTGATGTCCTGACAAAAGACCATGAATGCGTAACATGTGTGCCGTGCGTGTTACATGTTTCGCCTCATGTTCTAGGTTAGAATGTTTAGGCGTCTCACTATTTTGTTCAGTGGAGAGAGAAACAAGCTTCGCCTTTTTAATGGACCCTCACAACATAGTATATATTGATGGATGGACTGAATGAACACATCTTTGAGGAGGAAGACATAAATTTGGTCTTTGGAAATGTCTTTTTCAGCTTTGTTCTGTTTCCAGTTATGATCGAGGCCATTCCTACGCGTTCGAGTGTCGTTTTAACGAAATTCTATAAATAAAACTAAGAACGGAAATTGAAATTCAAGTTTTTGCCAGCTGCCATCCAGTGCCTCTTATACTTTTAAAACAACTAATTTCCTAAGAAATGTCGATTCATGTCTGCCGTCACCAAGACAGGATACATGAGCTGTCTGTGCGAAGGAGGAAGCAAAGTTCCCTGTGATGGAGAATTCGCGTTTTCATCTGAAGTCTTTCCATCCCAGAGGAGACATTCATTGCAGAGCACACGCAACCGTGACAAAGTCAGATGGGGAAACAGTTGTAAACGCAACCAATATCAGTTCTGTTGATGTTGCCAAAGCATTATCTTTGATCTGGAATAATGCCTACAAAGGTTATTGCTTTTTGAGCGTCAGGAGAAGACCTTGCCTTGCTCAAACAACTGCTGATGAGCTTCGTCCGAATTGACCGAGTTGCTTTGTGGCGTTTCTTTTATTTATCTTTATGTTCTTGAAACTTTTATCAAATGCAACAAGAGTTCGTGTGCAATCATTCCTTTATGCAATGATGGAAGTATGTTAATGACATTGATATATGCTCAATGCTTCTGTTCATTCAGAGATGGAGAGCCCGCGAAAAATATAATACTCTATAGCAAGAATTATAGCACAATGCTTTCCACCAGAACATATTTCATTGTTACGACATTATTTTATTTTTTTTTTTTTTTACCTTTTGATGAAAGTTTTTCTAAAACTTATATAGTTTCCTTAAAAAAAATATCAACTTATTTCTAAAAATAGAGGCGATGTCGATGTTACAGGCAAATAAAGTTAAGAGGCGATTATCTTTTTGAAGCAATAAACTATTGGTTTCAGCCGGGTCTGTTTGGATAAGGTGCAATAAACTCTGAGGAAACCGAACCAATACCATTAATTGTTCTCGAGCTATGCCCGCGTTACTCTCCCTTTGTGTGTGCGGGTGATCGTGTGCCAGACAGCACTCCACTGACACATTTTCCCTGAAAATATCAAATAGATTTTGGAAAAAATAAGTATATGTAATAGGCTGAAGACTTATCAAACATCTTCGTTGTCATTTCATCACTTCTTTATTACAAAGTAGAATGTGCGAGACTTCTGTGTCTTAAAAAGTATCAGAAAGACATGAGCAAATCAACTACACCAAGATTGACCTTGAAATACAAACACGTTTGTATGTCTGGTGACACTGAGTTGCTAGGCACATCTCGTGACATACGCATGATACTTTAACAGCATAACAGGATACGATTTTACTAACATGTTAAAATAACAGTGTTGCCCTTGAATACAAAATACATATCACCGAAAAATGCCAAATAGGTTACCTTCTTGAATGACGCCACCCTCGGTTTGCGACGAAAGTGTCGACGTTTTGCAGTGTCAACAAAATATTCTGAACACACGAGCGAGACTTCCCTCTCACTCCTACTTTCATCTTCTTCCCTACTCGCTTATAAAAGTGAATTCACCAGCAACATATTCCTGTTGTGAATATTACATTCTGTTATGTATATTAATACATATTTCATACATATATGCTATTCTAAAGGATAATTATATTCCTAAAATGAATCATATTGACATTATATGACATTACATACATATAGAACTGATAAATAGCCAGAATTCTATTCGGCCTCTGCAAAAATGATATCCTTCCGGGAGCCGATGGTTAAATAGAGAGAGAGAGAGAGAGAGAGAGAGAGAGAGAGAGAGAGAGAGAGAGAGAAAACCCTCCTGTGATAGTGTCCTGTGAAGCTCTCCAAGCTTATGGCCTTTAATTAAGATGGCGAGATGTTGCTTGGCTCTCAGGCTCCGGTCAGGGATGGGGCCAATGCCTTCGATGCCTTGGGATCCTATCAGTACGAAGTTCCTCGTCTGATTTCCGCTCTTGAATCCTCAGGCCTTCGGTTCAACCTATCAGTCCCTATTAACACATCATTCATTCATCTCTTCATTTTAACTGTACTGTAAATCTTTTTAGTCATTTTGGGAACTTCTTTTTGTTCGTCTCTCAGGTTGTGCAGCTCTCGTGAAAGCGTCGCCCAGAATAGGCTCTGTTTTTTATTTTATACAATGATAAAGATATATATTTTTGTCAATAATTCCTTATAATCTTCGATACATCTTAGCAATCCCAACTTGTGATGAGAAAAGATAAGTGAAGTTTGACTTCAGTCATTTCAGGATACTATTATTTCAAAGGATTTCACCAAATCCTCTAAAGGGATTCATTTCAGGAAGTCGTTTGTTTCCTTGGGAACATTTGTTCTCTTGATAAAGGCTCAGCAGAGATTTTGATGCCTCTGAAATAAGATTCTCTTGATCAGTTGATGCCTTTGAAATAAGATTCTCTTGATATAGGCTCAGCAGAGATTTTGATGCCTCTGAAATAAGATTCTTTTAATGAAGGCTCAGCAGAGATTTTGATGCCTTTGAAATAAGATTCTTTTGATAAAGGCTCAGCGTAGATTTTGATGCCTTTGAAATAAGATTCTCTTGATAAAGGCCCAGCAGAGATTCTGATGCCTTTGAAATAAAATTCTTTTGATAAAGGCTCAGCAGAGATTTTGATGCCTCTGAAATAAGATTCTTTTAATGAAGGCTCAGCAGAAATTTTGTTGCCTTTGAAATAAGATTCTCATGATGAAGGCTCAGCATAGATTTTGATGCCTCTGCAATAAGCTTCCCTTGATAAAGGCTCAGCAGAAATTTTGATGCCTCTGAAATAAGATTCTTTTAACAAAGGCTTAGCAGAGATTTTGATGCCTCTGAAATAAGATTCTCTTGATAAAGGCTCAGCAGAGATTTTGTTGCCTTTGAAATAAGATTCTCATGATGAAGGCTCAGCAGAGATTTTGATGCCTCTGCAATAAGCTTCCCTTGATAAAGGCTCAGCAGAAATTTTGATGCCTCTGAAATACGTTCTTTTAACAAAGGCTTAGCAGAGATTTTGATGCCTCTGAAATAAGATTCTTTTGATAAAGGCTCAGCAGAGATTCTCATGCCTCTGAAATAAGATTCTTTTGACAAAGGCTTACCAGAGATTTTGATGCCTCTGAAGTCAGATTCTCTTGATAAAGGCTCAGCAGAGATTCTGATGCCTCTGAAATAAGGTCGGGTGAAAGGGCCCAAACGTTGCTTGAAAGATTTTCACGGCTGGGTTTTCAATGGCCATCTACATAGGCTATAATCATAAAAAAAAACATCGTTATTATTATATTGACGTTGGTATAAGTGAGCTGATAAAAGTAAATAATAACCATTAATGACCTTGAAAGTGGAAATTAACTTTTGGCAGAACGCAATGCCACCAGCAGTGAACAGAGAGAAGAGAACACAAAAGGATTTTGTTTCTTTTGATTTCATTGCTCTCTGATTTGTACAATATAATAATTGAATTTCCCGCCGATAAAAGCTGCCAGTTTACATTGAGGCATTTTCCAGCGCAATCGGCTTTTCCCTTGTGATTTGGTGGCTATCAAATGTGCATGCATTTTTCGCTTTATTTATTGTTCCGTTTTTTATGTCTGATCCGTTCAAATACTGCGAGTCACACTTCCTGAAGAAAGTATTTTCGAAATAACCAAAACTTTTCTTTTTAAACCTGCTAACGTCAGCACGACTTATCTCTCTCTCTCTCTCTCTCTCTCTCTCTCTCTCTCTCTCTCTCTCTCTCTCTCTCTCTCTCTCTCATTTGACCTTTGTACGAATTCTAATTGTGGCGAAGTTCATTCCCTCACACTTGAGTTCCAATTCATCGAAGTCATTAAGTAAAATTAGGCCTTGAAAATGAAATTCTCATTTTGCTCAACCATTTAGGATTTATATATTCATTTTGGAACGTCCATTTTATCAGGTAAATCTTATTCGATTCGTATATCTAATAGGAAGGAGAGAGGAGAGAGAGAGAGAGAGAGAGAGAGAGAGAGAGAGAGAGAGAGAGAGAGAGAGAGAGAAATCTTTGTATATCTTTCTGTCAAAATGCCCTTACCAGGGAGAAAGTACAGATGAGCGTCTGTAGTTACAAACAAACAAACAAACAAACAAACTCCCCTCTACCAAAAAAAAAGAGAGAAAAAAAATTAACAATTCTGAGAGCCTTTGACTCCCTGTCTTATGATGAAGCCATATTATGGCTGCAGAGGAAACACACCGCAGGGCAATTCTTCCACTCACAGAGAGACTGAGAATGTTTTCTTCATTATCGTCGAGTCGTTGATGACAAACAAAACGTATCTGTTGAG
>NC_089787.1:15722092-15734592 GCF_040412425.1 Macrobrachium rosenbergii | reverse complement strand
TGAAATAGATTAAGAATAACATAAAAAACAGATAAATAAAGGATTTGGAAGTAGATTGTAAAGGGCTTTTCAAAAAATTGCATATCTCTTCAGTATATATCTGATCAAAGCTTACAGATTTAATATGTATTTGCAGTTATAGGAACAATATCCCAAAACATACATGCATCCATAGTATAAAAACACATGTGCACGCATATACACCTCATATATGCACCTTAGATGACATATTTATTTTATGCACCTCCTCAGTCAGCAAACAGGATATATATACAGGGTGTTTCGAAATTAGAGGCCCCCCCCTCTACAGCATAAACTAAAATTGATATGGACAAAAACAAAAGTAATTCAGAACAGATATTTATTTAAGTTTCTCTCTTAGTATTTAATATTTTGTGTGGCCTCCATCTGCCTGTACCACAGCTTGCATTCTTGGGGAATATGATTTCAGCAAATCACAAAAAAAAGCTGAGACTCAAACTCCATTTCCCTGAGTACTTTGGTCACCTCTCTTCGCAGGTTGTTGAGGCTTGGTATACCATCATAGTTCACTGTGCGCGCTTTAAGATACTACCAATGTTTTCACACACATTAAGGTCAGGGGAGCTACGTGGAAATTCACTTGACAAGAAGAAATCGATACCACTGTTTCGAAGCAGCTCCTGTGTCTGAAGAGCCTTGAAACATGGTGCCTTATCATGCAAAAATGTGGCTTCTTCAACAGATAACACTTTTTCAGGATCTTTAAGGAAAGGAAATACTCCACCAGTAAGCACAGTTTCTCTGAAGTATTTGCCATTTCATGACTGTCCTTTTTCTTTGATGATCCACATTAACCATTTGGCTGTGAAACAGAGAAAAATTCCTAAACATTCAGGAAATTTCACAACTTGGCGATAGCGCACGTCATCGCTGATATCATCCAACTTTGCAGCCCAAATGATGTCATTTTTATGATTTGGCTTCCTGACTGTGTAAATGAAGAATTCATCTGATGCGGCAACATGGAGAAAGTCAGCTTCATCCCAATCCTTAAGAAATGAACCACAAAATCATGCACACCCTTGTCTCTGTTGCTGAGTGATGTTGGGCTTGCTGATAACATGAAATGGCTTGATACCAGATTTTTTCAACTCACGATATACAGGACTATAACTTCTCTTCTTTACCCTTTTTGATTCTAGTTCAAGCTCCAATTTACGTAAAGACTTTCTTGGTCTACCCACTGCCTCAGCTATGATGTCTTTTGACTCCTGAGAAAGGACTTCAGGCCTTCCAAGATTTTCACTCTTTTCGCAATGGCAGTCATATGGATTTTTGTTCCAGTTTCTTTTAATAAAGGATTCATCCCTTTTAACGCATTTAGCTATACAGGAACGTGAAATGAAGGATGCGCCAGCATCCCTGGCCTCTCTGAAGTTTATAGCCCGGATTCGGTGAATCCATCTGATTTCCTCCGAGTCATTAGCCATGGCTGTATCTAACTCCGTCACTCAGTCTGATAATACAAGAAATGTAAAATGAAAACTAGCTTAATAGAAACTTAAAATAATGTACTTGGAGATAGGCTATAGCAGAAAACTTCATAACTTTCCATTTGTTCTGTGGAGGGGGACCTCTAATTTCAGAAACACCACGGTATATATATATACTCGTATGTATATATATATATATATATATATATATATATATATATATATATATATATATATATATATATATATATATATATATATATATATATATATATATATATATATATATATATATATATATATATATATATATATATATATATATATTTGATATATATATTTATTGTGTGTGTGTATTAGCTGGACAGTCAAATATATTCAGCAGTGATAGATAAACGAAATAAATAAAAATACTCTAACATAAGGCCTCTTCCGATTCCACCGCATTTTTCAGCGTCAATTTTCTCACATGGAAAACATTTGTGATACGCTGCATCAAAATTCCAAATATTTTTCGCAATTTTCTCTCAGTTTTGAGTTCATCTATATATCCCAACGACATATCAGTTCGCACCCATTGAAAAAATAAAACAACCGGGATACGATTTCACTACATCGAAATACATGAAAAGCGAATCTGTACAATTCCCTTTTGATGCAGATGGGGCCAATTGCCAACGCTTCCATGACGGAAGTTAATTCGATTCCTGTGCTTTTGATTACGTCCCTCTCCCTGACGACAAACACACAACCCGTGCAGTTTTCTTGCGCCCTTTTTTATATTCTGTTTGTCCCTGTGTTTGCCCTGTTTTTGCCCCTGCGTTTGCCCCTACTTTGCACCTGTTTTTCCCTTGTTGTTTGCCCCTGTTTTGTACCTTAGTTCGCCCCCTGTGTTTCCCACTGTCTTCCACCTGCTTTTGCCCCTGTGTTTAACCCTGTTTTTATTCTCTGCATTTGCCCCTGGTTTGCACCTGTTTTTCCCTTGTTGTTTGCCCTGTTTTGCACTTAGGTTTGGCCCTGTGTTTCCCACTGTCTTGCTCCTGTTTTGCCCCTGTTTGTCCCTGTGTTTACCCTTCTTTTTATTCACTGTGTTTGCCCCTGTTTTTATTCCCTGTGTTTGCCACTGTTTTTATTCCTGCATTTGCCCCTGTTTTTATTCCCTGTTTTGCCACTGTTTTTATCCCCTGTGTTTGCCCCTGTTTTTATTCAATGTGTTTGCCCTGTTTTTATTCCCTGTGTTTGCCCCTGTTTTTATTCCCCTGTTTCAATTTTTTATTCCCTGTGTTTGCCCCTGTTTTTATTCCCTGTGTTTGCCCCTGTTTTTATTCCCTGTGTTTGCCACTGTTTTTATTCCCTGTGTTTGCCCCTGTTTTTATTCCCTGTGTTTGCCACTGTTTTTATCCCCTGTGTTTGCCCCTGTTTTTATTCCCTGTGTTTGCCCCTGTTTTTTATTCCCTGTGTTTGCCCCTTTTTTATTCCCCTGTGTTTGCCCCTTTTTTTTCCCTGTGTTTGCCCCTGTTTTTATTCCCTGTGTTTGCCACTGTTTTTATATTCCCTGTGTTTGCCCCTGTTTTTATTCCCTGTGTTTGCCACTGTTTTTATCCCCTGTGTTTGCCCCTGTTTTATTCCTGTGTTTACCCCTGTTTTTATTCCCTGTGTTTGCCCCTGTTTTTATTCCCTGTGTTTTTGCCCCTGTTTTATTCCTGTTTTTATTCCCTGTTTGCCCCTGGTTTTTATTCCCTGTGTTTGCCACTGTTTTTATTCCCTGTGTTTGCCCCTGTTTTTATTCCCTGTGTTTGCCCCTGTTTTTATTCCTGTTTTTTATTCCCTGTGTTTGCCACTGTTTTTATTCCCTGTTTTGCCCCTGTTTTTATTCCTGTGTTTGCCACTGTTTTTATTCCCTGTGTTTGCCTGTTTTTATTCCCTGTGTTTGCCCCTGTTTTTATCCCCTTTTGCCCCTGTTTTTATTCCCTGTGTTTGCCCCTGTTTTTATTCCCTGTGTTTGCCCCCTGTTTTTATTCCCTGTGTTTGCCCTGTTTTTATTCCTTTTTATTCCCCTGTGTTTGCCCTGTTTTTATTCCTGTGTTTGCCCCTGTTTTTATTCCCTGTGTTTGCCCCTGTTTTTATTCCCTGTTTTGCCCCTGTTTTTATTCCCTGTGTTTGCCCCTGTTTTTATCCCTGTGTTTGCCCCCTGTTTTTATTCCCTGTGTTTGCCTGTTTTTATCCCCTGTGTTTGCCTGTTTTTTATTCCCTGTGTTTGCCTTTTTTATTCCTGTGTTTGCCCCTGTTTTTTTTATTCCCTGTGTTTTGCCCCTGTTTTTATTCCCTGTTTTTTGCCCCTGTTTTTATTCCCTGTGTTTGCCCCTGTTTTTATTCCCTGTGTTTGCCCCTGTTTTTATTCCCTGTGTTTGCCCCTGTTTTTATCCCCCTGTTGTTTGCCCCTGTTTTATTCCCTGTTTTTATTCCCCTGTGTTTGCCCCTGTTTTTATTCCTGTGTTTGCCCCTGTTTTTATTCCCTGTGTTTGCCCCTGTTTTTATTCCCTGTGTTTGCCACTGTTTTTATTCCCTGTTTGCCCCTGTTTTATTCCCTGTGTTTGCCACTGTTTTTATCCCCTGTGTTTGCCACTGTTTTATTCCCTGTGTTTGCCCCTGTTTTTATTCCCTGTGTTTGCCACTGTTTTTATCCCCTGTTTTGCCACTGTTTTTATTCCCTGTTTTGCCCCTGTTTTTATTCCTGTGTTTGCCCTGTTTTTATTCCTGTGTTTGCCCCTGTTTTTATTCCCTGTGTTTGCCTTAGTGTTTTTATTCCCTGTGTTTGCCCCTGTTTTTTATTCCTGTGTTTGCCCCTGTTTTATTCCCTGTGTTTGCCCCTGTTTTTATTCCCTGTGTTTGCCCTGTTTTTATTCCCTGTGTTTGCCCCTGTTTTTATTCCTGTGTTTGCCACTGTTTTTATTCCTGTGTTTGCCACTGTTTTTATTCCCTGTGTTTGCCCCAGTTTTTATTCCCTGTGTTTGCCACTGTTTTTATCCCAGTGTTTGCCACTGTTTTATTCCCTGTGTTTGCCCTGTTTTTATTCCTGTGTTTGCCACTGTTTTTATTCCCTGTGTTTGCCCCTTTTTTTATCCCCTGTGTTTGCCACTGTTTTTATTCCTGTGTTTGCCCCTGTTTTTATTCCCCTGTTTTGCCCCTGTTTTTATTCCTTTGTGTTTGCCACTGTTTTTATCCCCTGTGTTTGCCCCTGTTTTTATTCCCTGTGTTTGCCCTGTTTTTATTCCCTGTGTTTGCCACTGTTTTTATTCCTTTGTTGTTGCCCCTGTTTTTTATTCGCTGTGTTTGCCCCTGTTTTTATTCCCTGTGTTTGCCACTGTTTTTATTCCCTGTGTTTGCCCCTGTTTTTATTCCCTGTGTTTGCCACTGTTTTTATCCCCTGTGTTTGCCTGTTTTTATTCCCTGTGTTTGCCTGTTTTTATTCCCTGTTTTTGCCACTGTTTTTATTCCCTGTGTTTGCCCATTTTTATTCCCTGTGTTTGCCACTGTTTTTATTCCTGTGTTTGCCCCTGTTTTTATTCCCTGTGTTTGCCCCTGTTTTATTCCTGTGTTTGCCACTGTTTTTATTCCCTGTGTTTGCCCCTTATTTTTATTCCCTGTGTTTGCCACTGTTTTTATTCCCTGTGTTTGCCACTGTTTTTATTCCCTGTGTTTGCCTGTTTTTATTCCCTGTGTTTGCCACTGTTTTTATTCCTGTGTTTGCCTGTGTTTTTATCCCCTGTGTTTGCCCCCTGTTTTTATTCCCCTGTGTTTGCCACTGTTTTTATTCCCTGTGTTTGCCCTTTTTTATTCCCCATGTTTGCCCCTGTTTTAAATCCCCTGTGTTTGCCCCTGTTTTTATTCTGTGTTTGCCCCTGTTTTTTATTCCCTGTGTTTGCCACTGTTTTTATTCCCTGTGTTTGCCCCTGTTTTTATTCCCTGTGTTTGCCATGTTTTTATTCCCTGTGTTTGCCACTGTTTTATTCCCTATGTTTGCCACTGTTTTTATTCACTGTGTTTGCCCCTGTTTTTATTCCTGTGTTTGCCACTGTTTTTATTCCCTGTGTTTGCCCCTGTTTTTTATTCCCTGTTTTGCCTGTTTTTATTCCCTGTGTTTGCCACTGTTTTTATTCCCTGTGTTTGCCCCTGTTTTTATTCCCCTGTGTTTGCCACTGTTTTTATTCCCTGTGTTTGCCACTGTTTTTATTCCCTGTGTTTGCCACTGTTTTTTATTCGCTGTGTTTGCCCTGTTTTTATTCCTGTGTTTGCCACTGTTTTTATTCCCTGTGTTTGCCCCTGTTTTTATCCCCTGTGTTTGCCCCTGTTTTTATTCCCTGTGTTTGCCACTGTTTTTATTCCTGTGTTTGCCCATTTTTATTCCCTGTGTTTGCCACTGTTTTTATTCCCTGTGTTTGCCCCTGTTTTTATTCCTGTGTTTGCCACTGTTTTTATTCCTGTGTTTGCCACTGTTTTTATTCCCTGTGTTTGCCCCTGTTTTTATTCCTGTGTTTGCCACTGTTTTTATTCCCTGTGTTTGCCCTCTTTTTATCCCTATGTTTGCCACTGTTTTTATTCCCTGTGTTTGCCACTGTTTTTATTCCCTGTGTTTGCCACTGTTTTTATTCCCTGTGTTTGCCACTGTTTTTATTCGCTGTGTTTGCCCCTGTTTTTATTCCCTGTGTTTGCCACTGTTTTTATTCCCTGTGTTTGCCCCTGTTTTTATCCCCTGTGTTTGCCCCTGTTTTTATTCCCTGTGTTTGCCACTGTTTTTATTCCCTGTGTTTGCCCCTGTTTTTATTCCTGTGTTTGCCCCTGTTTTTATTCCCTGTGTTTGCCCCAGTTTTTATTCCTGTGTTTGCCCCTTTTTTATTCCCTGTGTTTGCCCCCTGGATTTTTATTCCCTGTGTTTTGCCCCTGTTTTTATTCCTGTGTTTGCCACTGTTTTTATTCCCTGTGTTTGCCCCTGTTTTTATCCCCTGTGTTTGCCACTGTTTTTATTCCTGTGTTTGCCCCTGTTTTTATTCCCTGTGTTTGCCTGTTTTTATTCCTGTGTTTGCCACTGTTTTTATCCCCTGTGTTTGCCACTGTTTTTATTCCCTGTGTTTGCCCCTGTTTTATTCCCTGTGTTTGCCCCCTGTTTTTTTTTATTCCCTGTGTTTGCCACTGTTTTATCCCCTGTGTTTGCCACTGTTTTTATTCCCTGTGTTTGCCTGTTTTTATCCCCTGTGTTTGCCACTGTTTTTTATTCCCTGTGTTTGCCCCTAATCATTTATTCCCTGTGTTTGCCACTGTTTTTATTTCCCCTGTGTTTGCCAATTTTTAGGGTGGTTTTATTCCTAAAATGTTTGCCCCTGTTTTTATTCCTGTGTTTGCCACTGTTTTTATCCCCTGTGTTTGCCCCTGTTTTTATTCCCTGTGTTTGCCCCTGTTTTTATTCCCTGTGTTTGCCACTGTTTTTATCCCCTGTGTTTGCCACTGTTTTTATTCCCCCTGTGTTTGCCTTGTTTTTATTCCTGTGTTTTGCCACTGTTTTTATCCCCTGTGTTTGCCCCTGTTTTATTCCCTGTCATTAGCCCCTGTTTTTATTCCCCCTGTGTTTGCCTGTTTTTATTCCCTGTGTTTGCCCCTGTTTTTATTCCCTGTGTTTGCCACTGTTTTTATTCCCTGTGTTTGCCCCTGTTTTTATTCCCTGTGTTTGCCCCTGTTTTTATTCCCTGTGTTTGCCCCTGTTTTTATTCCCTGTGTTTGCCCCTGTTTTTATTCCCTGTGTTTGCCCCTGTTTTTATTCCCTGTGTTTGCCACTGTTTTTATTCCTGTGTTTGCCCCTGTTTTTTGTATTCCTGTGTTTGCCACTGTTTTTATCCCCTGTGTTTGCCACTGTTTTTATTCCCTGTGTTTGCCCCTGTTTTTATCCCCTGTGTTTGCCACTGTTTTTATCCCCTGTGTTTGCCCCTGTTTTTATTCCCTGTGTTTGCCCCTGTTTTTATTCCCTGTGTTTGCCACTGTTTTTATCCCCTGTGTTTGCCACTGTTTTTATTCCCTGTGTTTGCCCCTGTTTTTATTCCCTGTGTTTGCCACTGTTTTTATTCCCTGTGTTTGCCACTGTTTTTATTCCCTGTGTTTGCCACTGTGATTGCTCTTTTTTGCCCCTGTGTTTATTTCTGTTTTACACCTGTTTACCCCTGTTTTGAACCTGCGTTTGGCCCTGTGTTTCGCACTGTCTTGCACCCATTTTTTCACCAGTTTTTCCCCTGCATTTGTTCTTGCACCCATTTTTCACCAGTTTTTCCCCTTGAATTTGCCCTGTTTTTGCCCTGGAGTCTGCCCCTGTGTTAGGCCTAACATTTGCCGCTGTCTTTGCCCCTGTTTGTGACCCTGTTTTGCTCCGGTGTTTGTCCCTGTTTTGCCCCTGTGTTTCCTTGGAAAGGACTCGCCAATGAGGTGTTGCCTTCACACCAAAGGCGATGCCTTGTCACTTCTCGTCCTAGGTGCTTGCTGGCTTTCGCTTTCCCTTTGAAGGAGCCAGCTTTGATCTGCAGAACAGAGCAACGGACTGAAAGGAAGGCTCTCTCTCTCTCTCTCTCTCTCTCTCTCTCTCTCTCTCTCTCTCTCTCTCTCTCTCTCCTTCTTCTTCTTCTTCTTCTTCTTCTTCTTCTTCTTCTTCTTCTTCTTGAAGCTGCTTCAAGGCACTTGTCCTTTGTTGTCAGAGAAGAAGAGGAATCTCTTTTTCCTTTTGGTTTGTATCATCTTTTTGTCTTGTTTCCTTTTTCCTCACTGACACAATAAAACAAAACTCTTTCTATATATTTGGTGATAAACTGAGAATGAAAGACAATAACGATGGAAATAAGAGACATGACACTTCAATAATACCTATTATATTGGCTGCAAGAAATCGGTAGAAATTTATAAAGAAAATCAGTCATATTTGGGGACAGAAAAATTGTATTTTCCAAGAAATGTTGTTTATCGATCTACCTGACCTAAAGAGAGGAGGGGCTTATCACAAACTTCGAGTTGCCGACATTGTATTTCCTTTATATAGGACAAGAACTCTTATCAGTAAGACAGATCCACAGTGTCTGTGGAATAATTGGAGAGAGAGAGAGAGAGAGAGAGAGAGAGAGAGAGAGAGAGATGGGGCATTCTTTGCATAACTGAATACACTTGATGAAAGGTTATTTGACTTCACTATTCCTTTGCACTATTTTGATTACCATGTTTTGCTGGTGAAAAGAGATATTACAAAGATAGATACACTGACTGTAAAAGACCAACAACCTTGGTCAATTTCACTGGGTAAAATAAGACAAATGAAAAAGCATGCTGAATTTTTCTCATGAATACTAATAGGTGATCTTAATAGGCTCAGTTTCATATATTGGCTAATATCTGGGAATCTCTTCTTAAAGATGTCGAATATCCTTTACCTATCCATTTATTGGTGCTGGCTTCACCCAATTAAACCATAGACTTAGTTTTTTAGTCTCTGGTCCTCATTTCTTTTGGTGCATTGTAAAATTCCATGGTGGGGTCATAGAGACAGCATGGAGTACCTGCCCACATAGGGAGTTAGAAGGATGGAATAAAACCACTAATTGGTGGAATTAGGAAAACCTTTTTTTTTACTGTTGTTCTTTCTTTTTTAATGGATGCGTTATAATAATGTTTTTTTGAACTGTTTGAGTTCACACATCAGTCTCTTTGTCCATCCCAGGTGTACACCACATGGGTAAAACGGAATTGTGCCTTCCTTGGGGATTGCAAATGGTAATGAGTGTTCTCTTTAGCATCGTTTCTCATTCACCATCTGCATTGCGTTCTGCCTTTTAATATTCCTGTATTTCTTTGGCTCCCTTTCTTCTTATCTTTCCAACTCTTTTAACTTTATATAATAATTATACAAATTTTTCAATTCTAGGCTGAGTTATGAGAAAACTGACTTAGCAGAATTGTTTGACTAGAAAGATTGAAAGTATGATGGTAGGCAAAATTTATGAACCGTTTTATGAATATCCATTTCACTGAGGAACCTTCAGTGGTTAATCTCTTGCCCTACAAAAGAGGTAACCGAAATTATTCCCTTAGGATTCTGGTAGCTCAGTTGGGTATCCTTAGACTCCCTAGCGTAATGGGCCCAAGTTGAAGCCCAACCCATATCCTGGTTAGATTTCACAAGCAGCATGGATTTATGGTTTCTGTGAGATGCGGATGGGTGTTTAGGGAACGAATAAGTTTGCCGGCTGAGTCATCAGCAGCAGCCACTTCCCGGTTCTGCCTGGTCCTTGCGTGGGTGAAGAGAAGGTTTGGGTAGTGGTTTCTGGGACATTGTACAACTGCACAGTACATTGTCCCTGGACTCTGCCATGCATGAGTAACCTTTAAAAGTGAAACCCTTTTCCTCTACAAGAAATAAAAAACCTGCTATTGTAAATACTTTTGCAAATGAATAAAATAGTAGGCAAGTGATTCAACTGTAATTACTGCTCATAAAGTTAATCATTCATCATATTTTTCATCGCTTATATTTCCAAAATGAAAAGGCTGCTTCATCATACCAAAGAATGATGGTAATTAGCAAACGAATCTCACACAAGATTGTTTTTCACTGTCTGGTATCAAAGGTATTAACCTTTAAAACTCTTCTTTTATTGAAAAAGTGTCCTCATTAAAGCTGTTTTTATTGCCAATTCTTTCATCCTGCTGTTATGCGTGACGAGACTCTTAAATCCAATTAGGCAAAAATAACCTTCATTAGCCTGGCTGACTGAGAATACGAAGTCGCTGAAAGTTTTCTTGTTCTGACGCTAATGGCTATACCATTGCTATCGATCAGTCTGAGCGCACTGCCGTTCATTGCTAGCTGATCCTGCTCTCCACACGGCGGCACCACCATCGCAGCACCTGTATGCGGTGAATGTGCTTCGGTGTCGAACTTCTCAGTTCCAGTGGTCCTTTATTCCTCACACAGTTGGACCGTGGAACAGTCTCACTGAGGATGTTGTGCAATTGGAACTTCGAAAATTCAAGTGAAGATGCAATGCATCACTACCCTCAAACAATTCTCCTTTTAATTTAATAATTTACCTACATTTTTAAGTATTTATTAATTAGTTAGTATTTTTTTTATAACTGATCTCTTTCTCTATTGTCCACTACCTTCCGTTACTTCTTTCTAATGCACACCATATTCTTTGGAAGCTTGAACTTTATTGGCCCCTGTGAGCTTATTTCCATATGAACAGGGTTCATCTTCTGAATAATAATAATAATAATAATAATAATAATAATAATAATAATAATAATAATAATAATAATAATAATAATTTATAATCAATAATAATAATAATATCATCATTTACCCTTAAACAAACATATATGAGCGAAGATGTCTGGTATATGCAAAAGAAGTCCTGAAATGTTCATGGGCATGAAAATTAAATGAGCTTAATTCACTTGCAATTCCCTGATTAGTGCGACCAGTTAACCGGGTTATACAAGGGACATGGGCAGGTCATGTGCTGGTGATGTGCCTCTGCTCCACCCGAAGTCTGGTACAGTTTTGAATGATGCTTAAACTGCTTATCTGTTCTACTCTGATGCACTCAGTAATGAATCCAGGAGTCTGTCGTATTTCTTGATAATAAATAGTAACATGAAAACAGAGCATGTAGCCATATTTCTCTCTGCGAAGTATTCTTTCTTCAGTGATATAATAGGGCGCGCTGATCGCCGAATTTCGAGAAATTATCGGTTTTAGTTTTTACAGTTTTGAGCTGGTATTTGTCTAAATAAACATGTCCTGAAATATTATTGCTAAAATAAATTTTTAGGTGTTTTTTTTACAGTTTTGTTCACCGCATTTACCGACATTTGAGCGGCACTGAGCGAAAAATTGTCGCAAAATTTCTGTATGACTTTTTAGGTGGAAGTGAGAAATATACTTTACTTTCCTACAAAAATACACATTATCTGCGATAAAAACTGGCTCTTTGTGTCAAAAAATATAATATCAGAGTAAATGTGTATCAGTGTATCTCGATATCGCCCTGTAAGCGACATTGAGCGACAAATTGTCGTACAATGTATGACTTGACAATTCTGGATAGTAGAAAGTGGGAAATTTACTTCCGTATCCTACTAAAACTGCCCACTGTCTACGATAAGAGCTGGGTCGTTCTCTAAAAAAAACTATCAGATCAAAGTAAATAAATTATATATCTATGTATCTCGATATTTTGAACTCGTCGTAGTCGTACCACAGATGTACATACCATGCCAACTAGTATTATACATATAATATTTTATATTTCCTGACAAATTTTTACTGGGTCTTTTCGGAAATATGAAATTATATAAGTACGTAACAGTTCCAAACAGAGAGTCGGGTTTTACCAATAGCCCATCTCGATTTGCGTGGTTCTGGCTCAAGCAATATCCTAGTGCTTTGTGACGCATTTCCTTTTTCGGATTTTCTTACCGTGTAGTGCATTCACGCAATTCCATTGCCATAAGCAAGAAGTACAACCCTTATGGGGAAAAATTTGAACAATTGCGTCTCGTAAGTTTGTCACAAGAGAGGGACGGAAGCAAACGGAATTGTCTCGCCTGGGGGAAAGCAACAACGCCAGAACTCCCATATCTATCTAAGGTAAGATTTGATTTCCTATATATTAGTGATATTCAAATGAGTGATTAGTGACATTCTAATTAGTGATTACTATATTTCATAATATTATAATAGTTATATATCACCACAAAGCTTCATTTTACTGCAGTGGGTTGTCTGACTCGTGACTTGTGAAGGCTTAGTTGTTCAGCGTTTGTTTACTTTATCTTCGCAGTTGGTTGTTTATTTATTTTCCAATATCTGAACGGAAAACATGTACAGTGGGAGCGTATATAATTAAAAAATTTATATTGATAGCATATATTTTTATAGGTTAAAAGAAAACTTTTGGGCAAGTGTACAACTATGGGAACAAAGCTTTTCCAGAA
>NC_089787.1:15709592-15717092 GCF_040412425.1 Macrobrachium rosenbergii | reverse complement strand
ATTAAAAATAAAAAATTTAATTTACATATAATGTCTAGTTTTACGAGGTAATCTACATTCCACGTTCGGTATGTCCCCAGGAACAACTCAGATGAAAGCATTCTTATACAAATGATGATTTGCTTCTCCAGCATCTCTCTTTAGGACCTTCTGCGTAACTCTCTCTCCCTTCACTTGACGTCCTTTACTAGAGATCCCCCGGGTAATAATGACCTCATTACGTTTAATACACGTGAACATGCAAGACACTTAGGTAAATGAATAATCATTTTATTAAAAATGTCTTTTGCCAATCTGATGGCAAGATTATATATTTTTTTTCGAAGAATTACTAGTCTGGCTAATGTAAAAAGGAGTCATTATCACCTTTTCATCTAACATAGTCGACTGGATTACCTAAACTACAACATTCAAAAAAAGATAATTTCATTATGTTTATGTATACCGTTCAAATATATAATATTCATGCCATAGTATTTCATATTCTTTAAACAGTTTCCCAAAGCAATTTTTGTCTTTCAGACTAAAATAGTTTTTCATTAAACAGTCCCCTTTCTTTTAGACTGAGTCCCTCAGTGTTTCCAAAAGAAAAGTGAAAGTTCTGGACTTAGAAAATCGCGAGAAAGAAGAGAAAGGCAGAGCAAGATAGTTTCACAATTTCCCAACGAATCGTTCAAGACCACGATCCTAGCAGGAGCTCTTCAGGTTGCAAGATCTTGCACGCTAAATGGCACTGAGAGAGAGAGAGAGAGAGAGAGAGAGAGAGAGAGAGAGAGAGAGAGAGAGAGTTGGAGAATGGTATTGAAGTATATATTTATTTCAAACCAGTTTTTAGTTTTTCTGTTAAAGAAAACTACTGGGATGGCTATTTGTCTGTCCACTTTCTGTCCGCACTTTTCCTGTCCTCACTTTTTTTCTGTCCGCCTTCAGATCTTAAAAACTACAAGGCTAGAGGGCTGCAAATTGGTATGTTGATCATCCACCTCCAATCATCAAACACATCGAACTGCAGCCCTCTAGCCTCAGTAGTTTTTATTAGAGTTAAGGTTAAAATTAGCCATGATCTTAAGTCTGGTACCGCTACCGTAGGTGCCAAAATACAGGCCACCACCAGGCCACGGGCTGAGAGCTTCATACAGCATTATACGCCGTACGGAAAACTCGATTGTGCCGAAGAAACTTCGGCGCAGTTTTATTGTTTAAGGTAATGAAGAACCTAAAAGCTTCCTTTGCTTCAGTGGCATTTTCCTTTTCTAATTTGGAAGCGGAGAAACGACCAGAGAGGCAGATCAAGAGAATCACAAGCACTTAGATTTCTCAGCAAAGACAAGGCAGAGATAGAATTGTTTTTTGTTTTAATAAGATAACTAGTTACTTCATGGCCGTGTATGTTTGCAAAGGATAATATGTATTCTTTAACTTTATTCAGTTTCAGCTCATGAACCTATCATGTTACTACAGTTGCTTTTTGGTGAAAGGCCAGCTACCTTCCGACTGTTTCTATCTAATTACTGACTAGCATTGGTTATCTAACCCTGTTCCCTGTTTCCAAGTTTTCTACAATGACAGCAACGCCAAGAGATTTATAGAAACATTTATAAATAAGAGGAAAAAGCAAATATATATTGAGATCCACGGAGTGTCTGAGACTGAGTCACTACAAGCGTATGAATGTCTATGAGCTGAGGTCTCGTCAACTTGAGTGACAGTAATTACACAGCGTAATTGCCCTTGAATGCATCAGGCCTCTTAATGTCTAATATATCCTAATTACCTGTCTGGGGAAATTGCCCTTATGAGGTGATGCTGGACACGAAGTCTTCATGAGTCCGGAACCTGATTGGCTCCGAGAGATCAGTAGTTACATCCCATCACTATTACTATATTACTATTACTACTGCTACTATTACACGTTTGCTTCTTCTTCATTAAAATCATGAGTTTAGCTTAACTGTATCAGTTCCCCAAAATACAAGCAGTTATCAAGATGAGTTATTTTCTTTTATTTTTTGTCAAAGAATTAATGTTTTATCCCCAACTTTATCCCATAATTGATGAAAAAAAAAGTAATAAGTAGAATTAAGTATCAAAAGTCAGTTTCGGAGATTAAATCAACACCATTACTTTCCTTTTACTAATTCGATTTGTTAAAATTGTGTCACATTTGTACGATTATTTCTTTCTCGGGAGACGTGAAGAAATGTTGCCTCTCCTCTATAACAGGTGAAACAAATGAGCTAATTAAGGGAACACAAATATTTTCTGGACAAACAAGGGATGTTTCGGTGATGAAGGTGAGAGCATAGTCATTGCACCTGGCTCCTTACAACAGCCAATAACAAAAACGAGCTTGGGAATCACGCCACTCTTGGAAATTATATTAAGTGAAAGTAATATAGTTTCCCAGAATGCACTTTTATTTCTTAAATAGACATCGTCCATTCATGGCGAAGTACTTCAGTAATACGTTGTCATTTTTCAGTTACTTACAATTTAACGGCATTGATAAAGAAAGACATTCAAATAAAAAAATAGGAGAAAAAATACCTTGCCAAGAGAATTATCTAAATTCTAAGAAGGAAAAGTAAAAACAAAAGGGAAGAGGTTCACAAAGCACTGGAAAGGAGAGCAAATCTTTACTGAGGCCAAGAGAACAAACACCTGGGAGAATCTTCAAGAAGAGTAAAAAAAAAAAAAAAAAAAAGAGGACCAAGAGGCGCACTTTCAGTCCATCGCCCATCTGTTCTGGAAATAGAAGACCGAGACTTCAAAGGGAAAGCGGGAGAGCTTCTGGAGCGACAAGACGTGAAAAACTTCGCCTTCACGTTGAAGGCAGGTTTTTCGTATCCTGAATGAGCCCTTTCCAGCAAACAGACACAAAAATACAAGAAGGCGTTAACAGGTGAGACAGAGGTCAGTGATGTCACTGATGCGGTTAGTGTCAGTTTGTGGTGGCCCTTATGGGACTGTTGTTTGTATGAAGGCCATACGCCATGCTGAAGGTAATATGAAACAAGTAAAAATGCGCCGAGTTTCTTTGGCGCAACCAGATTTTCTGTACAGCGTATAATGCTCTATGAAACTCTCGGCCACGTCCCATGAAACAGTCAGCTGCGGCCGATGAAACTTTCAGCCAGGCCATGTGGTGGCATGTGTTGTTGGCACCTATAGCGGTGCCAGACGCAATATCATGGCTAACTTTAACCTTAAATAAAATAAAAACTACTGAGCCTAGAGGGCTGCAATTTGGTAAGTTTGATGATTAGAGGTGGATGATCAACATACCGATTTGCAGCCCTAGCCTCAGTAGTTTTTAAGATCTGAGGCGGACAGAAAAAGTGCGGACGGACAGACAAATAGCCAGCTCAATAGTTTTGCAGAAAACTAAAAGGGAACTTACAGTACTAGTAGTTACCAGTAAAAAAGAATGGAACTTCGAAAGGAAATCCTCAGTCAGTCTCAAAGACGAGTTGTACAGTACACAAACGGGGCTATACTGATTTGAACATGCATATACTGTACGCATTGATAATCTGCTCAGAAATGCTTGATAAATGTAAGAGACGTCTTAGAGAGAGAGAGAGAGAGAGAGAGAGAGAGAGAGAGAGAGAGAGAGAGAGAGAGGTTTTGAGCGATGTTTGTTGAGAAACCATTTCAGCAATATCAGATAAACAACGAGGGTAACTGACCCATTTCAGCCTATAAAGATCCTATTCACCTTTATATTTCAAGTGAGAGTGGTATCAATTTGCTTGTTGTCTGTTTTGACAGAGAGGTAGTTGCTAGTAATTGTTTTTAGAAGTTAATTGATTCGGTACTGAAAAAACAGAGACGATCCGAATATAGGTGGAAAATAATGAAGAAATTTTTTATTTGGTATGATATATGCGGAATGTTTTTCATGCGAGTAAATTGCCATGTCTAAAAAAAACATACGATTGGATCTGAATTATAGACCAAAAATTAGTTTTTTTTTTTTAACACTATGATAAAAATGAGTTTTCCTAAGCGACCTCTTAGCTTCATTTTTGTAATTTATATGACTTGATTATTTACTATTTTCGTTGCCTTTTTTGGGGCATATTTTTTTCTGTCATGTTTTCGAATTATTCTTGTCCTATCTTTTTAATCAATGTGACGACACTGTTATTAGTAAAGCAACGAAGAAGAACGATTATATGAATTCCAAACACTTAAGTCAGACCTAAATAAATACAGTACAAAAGAAAGAGCATCCAACGCACAGTGAAAACGAACTTTTGTAAACTGTGTGATTACCTGAACGAAAAGAACGCAGATTTCTTTCGCTAAATCCGATGACATGTCAGGAATATTCTTGCCACGAGATTTCGTAATGTTCGAGGGATGAATTGCTTCCCCCTCCCCCTCCTCCTCCTCCTCCTTCTCCTCCTCCTCCTCCTCCTCCTCCTCCTCCTCCTCCTCCTCCTCCTCCTCCTCCTCCTCCTCCTCACCTTGATCCCAAAAGAAGTCAATGTTCTGCTTGAGTATTTCATACAGGGTCAACACGTCTGACGTTTGCAAGAGGCAAAATGGTATCATGTTTAATGATTAAGTTGTATTTTTGTGTCCCGTGTTCACCTCATCAGCATCACCACCGCATTGTCAGTTGATTATTCTGAAATATAATAAAGGGAAGTAAATTTGATCATTATGAGTAAAACGCAAAAAGTCCTTTAGTTACTTCAACATGTCTGCATTAGACTATTTTTGGAAGAGAGAGCTAAGGTAAAGATCACGTGCATTGTCTGCGGGACAGGAGACAGTATTAAAAAAATGAAAAAGCCGCAGTTTCTTCGGCGCAAAATTAGGTTTTCTGTACAGCGTATAATGGTATGTGAAACTTGCAGCCAAATGGCCCATGAAACTCTCAGCCGCGGCCCATTTTTTGAAACATTCAGCCACGGCCCGGCGGTGGCCTGTGCTGTTAGACCTGAGTATAACGATGCTAGATGCACGATTATGGCTAAGGATTACCTTAAATGAAATAAAGACTACTGGAACTAGAGATCTGCAATTTGGTATGTTTGGTGATTGGAGGGTTGATGATCAACATACCAATTTGCAGCCCTCTAGCCTTAGTAGTTTTTAAGACCTGAGGGAGGAGAGAAAAAGTGCAGACAGAATAAAGTGCGGACGGACAGACAAAAAGCCATTTCAACGGTTTACTTTTACAAAAAACTAAAAGGAGAAATTATTGCGTAAAATATTATATATTTCAGCTTTGGAAATAGTATTAGCAATTAAACAACTAATGAAAGCTAGAAAGGAAGTGTGACAAATTGCTGTGTAATGAAGACTTCAAAATGAATAAATGTGCTTCATGAAATGCAGATTCAAAAGAAGAAGCAAAAGAAAAAGCGAAGTCAGATCTGTTCTCCCGACAATAAATCATGCCTAAGATATTCTCGGCAAGGTGCTCTTGGGGAAATATTGGGGGGTGGGGGGACACGGGTGGGATGTGTTTGGCCTTGTTCAGTAATCAATTAAATTTACGAGAGAACTTTTGCTTCTGTTGTCTGCTAAGGTAAGAGAGATGGAAAGCTAGAAATAATTTTGTACCCTCTGCTTATGGAGATGAGGTAGGTAGGCAGATGGCTAGCCAGTGATAATTTGCACCTGAAGTTTATCAAAGTGACATAGATAGATAGGTAGATAGATAGATAGACACTTGTATGTAGTTGGTCTAATTTGGGAGGTATCCTGTTCGTAATTTCCTATCAACCTTTTAATTAATAGCATAGTATATGTGTATGTATACTATATATATATATATGTATATGATATATATATATATATATATATATATATATATATATATATATATATATATATATATATATATATATATATATATATATATATATATGAGTGTGTGTGCGTGTATGTACTGTATATCAATATTGTATTATCTTCCTTCAACCAAATTTAAGTTGATTTTTTTTAGTTATTCTGGGAAGGTAATAACTTCAAACAATGTGCAATAGACTCTCTCTCTCTCTCTCTCTCTCTCTCTCTCTCTCTCTCTCTCTCTCTCTCTCTCTCTCTCTCTCTCTCATTCCCTGTCCTATAAAATATTCATAAGGCAAACAATATAATTTATGTTCATGCTTAGCAGTGAGAAGGTCAAAATGATTAAGCACGAGCTTGCAGTGAGAGTCTCTGGGAAAATCTCATTTCCAACTTGTTTACGACCTGAACCCTCCCTCAGAAGAAACAAAGAGCTTTGCGAGCACGTAAGCCGTTGCTCTGATGGAAGATAAGCTTCCTATTCAAGAAAACGGGAGAAAGAGGAGTTTACCAGGAAGGTGAAGCAAATAATTGATAATGTTCCACCTGGAAGATGCAAGAAACGGTGGTGTGATTTTGGGTTGCTCTCAAGAACTCAGCCACTCTTTGTTCCTTTTTCTGGAACCAAAGAGGTTACCTCGTTGGAGGATGCTGCCGTCAGTGCACCTCACGCGGTGCACTGTAGGCATTGCTAAAGGTTCTTTACAGCGTCCCTTCCATGACTGCTAGCTGCAACCCTTTCATTTCCTATTACTGTACCTCCGTTTATACTTTCTTCCTTCCATTTTCCTTCCCACCCACTCCTAACAATTATTTCATAGTACAACTGCTTTGAGGTTTTCCTCCTGTTACACCTTTCAAACCTACCTACTCCCTTTCCAGCGCTGAATGACCTCATAGGTCCCAGTGCTTGGCCTAAACTCGATATTCCATTCCAAAGAGCTTGTCTTATTATGTGTTCATTGACTGATTGAGGTCAAAAGGTGTCATGGCATTTCTACGAGAAACCAACACGTGAAACATGAAGCTGGAATTCCGATTTGATTGCTTTCCCCAGAAGGCAGAATGGCCTTGCAGCTGAATGCAAGACGGTCTTTGTAAAATGAAGGTTGAACGGCAGAAGAAAATTGAAGCCAAAGGAAGAAAGCCAAATGTGATGGAAATGAAAGAAAAGGTTTGGAATTTCGCCTCTAAAACATCACTAATTGACTTTCTTATTTATAGAAAACATTCCTTTCAAGGTTTAGATTGATTGATGCTTTGGTTGTTGTTATTGTTGTGGGCCTTTCTCTATTATTATTATTATTATTATTATTATTATTATTATTATTATTATTATTATTATTATTATTTATTTTTTTGTTTTTTTTTCTATCACAGTCATCCTATTCGACTGGGTGGTTTTTATAGCGTGGGGTTCCGGGGTGCATCCTGCCTCCTTGGGAGTCCATCACTTTTCTCACTGTGTGCGCTGTTTCTAGTAGCACACTTTTCTGCATGAGTCCTGGAGCTACTTCGGCATCTAGTTTTTCTAGGTCTTTTCAGGAGCTTGGGATCATGCTTAGTGTTCCAATGATTATGGTACAATTTCCATCTGGCATATTCCATATCCTTTTATTTCGATTTCTAGGTCTTGATACTTATAATTTTTTCTCTTCTTTCTCATCTACTCTGGTGTACTGTGGTATTGCA
>NC_089787.1:15697092-15704592 GCF_040412425.1 Macrobrachium rosenbergii | reverse complement strand
CGAGGGCTTTCAGAATATCCATCTTTGAAGATTTAAGGCCATATAAAGAATATTCCCCTAATAGATGACTAAAATTTGATGAAGTGGTCCATTTCTAATCATATTTATTTTAGCTTCCATTTCGATATGGTATAACTGTGCCCTTCATGGAATGTATTTTAATTCGACACTGAAATTTCGATAAAAATATCTTTAAGCTATCTTAGGTAAAGTCACAGTAATTGGTAGAAGTTTTCTCGTAATGACAGTTTTATTTTCAAAACAATGTAACAATGCTAAAGATTCATTTTCTTTCTTAATCGTTATGGTATTGACGCTATCAGAAAGTTTTATGAATGAATGAAAACAGGAAAAGGAAAGAAGAGTAAAATGTTCTGTCTTTCAGTAAGAAAAGGCCATGAGTTTTATTGAAGAAAGAGAGGCAACAGACAGACGAGTGTTGAAGAACTGCAACGACATTAAACATGAAGAAATATCGTAGGACTTCAGGTTGCGTATCATTAAAAGGAAAACGTAGATTACAGAGGTAGAGAACAGGAAAGCTTATGCTTTCCCTAAACATTGGAGTTCGAAAACTAATCAACTTTCTTTTTGGGGGAGAAGAGCACAAAGAATAATGCTCGCAGTGCTGTAGGCTGAGACTGTTCCTTAAACCGACATTGTAAAGCAAAATTCACTCTTTCTTTTCAAGGTTAGCCTTGGTTTTATTGGAATCATTATGGTGAAAGTTACTGATTCTTTTCAGGCTAAGATTTATCTGCCGTGGCTGTGAGAGGCCATGTTTGCTAGTTCTGCCTTTTTCTCCAACTTAATGCTAAAATTTGCAAAAATAGCTCATAATGCAAGTCGTTTATACAATTAAGATTTTGAAATTGACCTGTGTCAAGGGCAATTTAATCATTATCTTTGTCACCTTCGCTGCTATTCAGAAAGCTGAATTCCCTGTCTCATTTAGCATAAAAATGCCTTCTTGATTGTAGTGATATTATATCTACTAGAACTAGCAAGGAGCATTTCCAACTTTATTTGGCTGAGTAAAATCATTTGGTGGTCTCTTCGTAAGATCTTTCCCCTCGTGGTATATTGAGGTGGCTCTCCATGGCCAGTAAAGGTTTCGGGACACTGCTGAAGAGATGGAAATGAGTGATGGCTCTTCATTACATTTCTTTAGGAAGTTCTTGTCACCTTCTTTGCAAGCCTTGACAATTATTATTCAACAAATGTCTCTCTCTGGTCTTCATCACATAAACAGAGAAGTAGCCATAATTCTATATAAGCAACTGTCCACTTAATCTTACCCAGCTGAAATAGTCTTCCATAAGAGAATCTTGGACTATAAGTAAGCTTCCAAATATCCGGCTGAGTGAATAATCCCAGGATGCTAATCACAAGCTCAAATAGAGCTGATTTTACAATATTCAAACGCTTAACAACGCTCTCTCTCTCTCTTGTTTTTACATCAGCTGTTAATCTGGCTTCGAAAGCGTAATTCTGTGAGCTTGGTTTTCCTCTGAAGTCAATTTACTTTTCAACAGAAAGTTAGTTCTGTTAAGCTCAACTTTTGTTTCCATGGTAATATAGTAACAGTAGTCCACTGGTATAAAAACATTATTTCGACGTACAGAAGGGTAATTAAATGCTATGAATCTATCTTAATTAATGACATAACCGGGGGGCTTAGTGGAAGTTGTAACTAACCCAACTTTATGCACATTCCGCTTTAGCAGTCAATTTACACGATTCTGGTTACTGCAACGAATTATGGCTATAAAGGATAAAGTCTGAAAGGGACTAGCCAATAAGAATCAGGTATCATTAAATTATGTTTCTATGCACTAGATAAAGATGCCATCCACTGCAGATTCCACCGGTTATGGAAAGTATTCCATCTTTTCTTCGCGTTCGAAGTTCATCCGCACATTTCGCCCAAGAAAGAACAACGGATGCGACACTGCATTCTGTGAGCTATTGACCACAAGCTGAGGGCTTCACCCGTTGAAGTTGACATTAAAAATATTATCAAGTGACGACGGAGGCTGTTGCTTGTTCTGGTCATAAGTCTGGATGGTCTCCTCAATGGTCCATAGTCGTTGTCATCGATGCTTAGTGGGTGTGTGTGTGTGTGTGTGTGTGTGTAAAAATATTGTTGAAGGTAACGCCTCATAGGTACAGTATAAAATCTCCCACATCGTGCCTTTTATGTCATAAATTCCAACAAAATAATGTAAAAAGTCGCAATTGTTTTCTCTCCTCCAGTTTCACAAAACAGCACCGAAGAGGAAACCGCTCTCGAGGGAATGGCCCAGTGGTTTTTCTTCCAGAGAAATGTCACTCGTTTTACAATTTTTCACCCTCCCAGGCCTCGCCTTCTTTTTGGCAGTATTCTTGTTTCTTGTTCTGTATAATGTTTGTTAAATTTACACATTACTTTTTTTATCACTCAAGATTTCGGTTTATCTGTTTTTCGGGTGGGTGGTGGATGGGGTGGCGGTGGGGATGGGGAATGCATTCATGTATATACCGATAACTCTGTTTCAATTCACACTTCCTTTATCACTAATCTAATATAAATCGAGTGTTTAATTTTTTTTTTTTTTTCAAAATATTTCTGAATATCTGTTGATGCCTTCCTCAACACAGACGGATTTTATTATTTATTTTGTTTGTTATTTTTGAGCAGTTGAAGATAAGAAGTTCTAATAATAGTTGTTTCACAAATTACGAAATGACATTATTAATGCTTGGTACCCAAGGAATCCAGGTTGCACTCTAATTCGCACATCGAGAGTTCGTTTTCTTTCCGTACGTACAAAATGTTATCTATCGTAACACTTTTTTCTATGCTACGTGGAGGAAGTTTATGGGAACAGAATATTTTCATAAAGGTCAGAAAACATCCCTTTGTAATGAAAGTATGATCTGTATTACTGTTGTGTACTCGTTCATTAATCTATATTCGTCCAAATAATTTTACTCTCACTATCTTGGTATCTCTTTGAGCGTAAACTTAATGGCCGGCATTTTCTGCTCCTGTCTTTTTCTATTTTAGGGGAGCGGGGAATGTCACCTATTCCATGGTTATATCTGATGAATCTTCATCTGAAGGTAAACAGACAAAACTCATCTAAAAGGTACTCTGAATGTCACCTGCAGGAAGTTATAGTTGTTTAGTTTGCCCTGCAGGCCTCTTTTCGAATGAAAAACAACGAAGTTATAGTACCAGAAAGTACGCCCATAGAAAATATCGTACACATACACGCAGAGAACAACACCACAAGATAAAATAGAATATTTTCCCTCTTTATTTGAACATTATTAACAGATGGCAATGGTTTTTCTGAGGTGGGAAGTACCTGACGTTAAATTGAAGATTTATGCAGATGAGTTCGTCGTGATATTAATTGCTCCTGCTAGCTGCGTTAGGTATAATATCACTACCATCAAGGAGGCATTTTTATGCTAAATGAGCCAGCTTTCTGAATAGCAGCGAGGTGACAAAAGATAATGGTTAAACCGCTCTTGACACAGGTCAGTTTCAAAATTGGATCTTCTCGCTGTTTAGAAGACCATAAAAAAATTAGTCTTTGATACTTGAACATTCACGATTTTGCATTCGTAAATAGACAGGAAAGAATCTAACCCACAATCAACAAGAAAGTCCACAGAAGAAAAGAAATGCCGAAACCTTCTTTCGAGTTTGATGGTCTGGGCTCTTTCTCCAACCTCTTCAGCGCTAGCGAAGAAGGAAACGGAGAGGGAGGTTCCTCAATTGTCGCTCATCGGCTGTTCCCTTCTTGGCATAATGTGGCTTTGTTGATATCTGACCGCCTTCTTATTCTGTTTTTATTTTATATTTTTACTAGTGTATTTTCTTCTTCTACCCTTTAAGTTGTGCCTTGTATTTTTCATTTTAAATTCTCTTTTACTAAGTTTTAAAAAGTGTAAATGTATTTAAGTACGACTGCTTTTTTGAGTGCAATTGATTTTCAGATTCTAATATTATCTTTTGTAGATGTTCATTTTTAACACAGTACAACTGTTGTAAATTTTAGATGTCCTGATGATGTGACCACGAGTCAAGAAATGTCGACTAAGACTAACACAAATGTATAGACGGAATCTTCTGAGCGTTCCTGCATGTTCTCCTACCTAATATATGTATATATATATATATATATATATATATATATATATATATATATATATATATATATATATATATATATATATATATATACATATATATATATATATATATTAGTCTCTGAAGGCGAAGGGAAAGTTACACTATTGTTACAATATTATTATATTGACGTTTCACGACAATTGCTATAGTCGCATTTTCAAGGCCGCAGTGATTAAAAAAACTTCTTACAAAAATCACATTAAAAACATCGATATATAAACATTTATTATAAGACAAATAAAAACATACATTGCAAGACAAATAAAAGCAGGGGAAATAGGCACAGGACTTACCTAAACTGCAAAGTAATAAGACTGAAACAAAATTTCTCGCAGGAAGCTGGCAAGAGCAAGAGAGGACGAGAGAAGGAAAACATAAACAAAAGGTTAAGCGGTAAACAATTGAACAGAGGTTGTTTGAGTATTTAGTGTTGGGACCGTCTTCTTTATAATAATAGATTCTAATATATTAAGGTCATTAACCGTGTATGTGCATAATGCCTTTTATAGTATACGAATGACCATGAAATATGAAAGCGTAATCTGCAGAGCGCATTCATATAAGGACTTACAATAACCTGATAGAAACGCAATTATTATTCGTAAATATATATAAACACACAAACACATATCTGATCGATACTCTCCTTTTGCACGAAGAGTTAGAGGAATTTATTTCTGTGATAGAAATTCATTTCGCTATAATGGGTTCGGATTCCACACAAACTGTAGGTCCTGCTGCTAAAGTAACCACCTCTGGCTCCCTAGCCACGTAAAAATAAGTCAATCCTGGCCAGCCCTAGGAGAGCTGTTAATCAGCTCAGTGGTCTGGTAAAACTAAGCTATACTTAACGGGATAAAACGGAAATGTCTTGTTAGCGAGTGAGGTTCTGCAGCTGCTGCTTCATAGGAGACAAAGCGGCACGTTATTCCTTGAACAATACCCTGTCTCAGCTTTCTCAGCTGCGGTGAAGGGTGAATTGCCGCAATATGATTTCGTTCTTTCTCAGAAGAAGAATGGGAGGTTCACTCTAAGACTGAGTTGGGCAGGAGAGATAGATAGGTAAAAACAATTGCGAAATTGTGATTAAAGAAGACCTACCTGGAGGAGTTCTGAAAGGCTTATGAGACTTTTCTCATTAATAATGTCAGAATTTCTGAAAGGGATTGCCAGGAGCTTCACTAGATCAAGGGTATGCATTATGGCTTCTTCGTTTAGTGTTTGAACTACCAACAGGTCAAACTCATCTGGGTCATGTACTTTGTTGTTCACTGATCGCGACGTCAAACAGCCAATGATTGTTACAGTCGCAAGAGCAACTTTCAGTTTTGGTTACGATTAAAACTACAAGGCATTTTGAGAGGGCACTCATTCACCACTGAACGAAGAATGCAGTTACTTGAAATGAAACTACTTTTCTGAAGCCCATTATACAAAAAGATAGAAAAGATATTTTTTTCTTTTTGCAGATACTTTCGAATCGAAAAAATCTTGAAATATTCCAGCCTTCGCGGTTATAGGAAAATAAGATGTAACCACTTATAATTCCCTTGGCTGTGACTTACTCCCGATGTATAGTGACTGAATATTACACAAAATTTAGGTTAAATATTTATGAACGCAAAATATGTCCTGGTATATGCGACAAACGTTCATAATTAGTTACATGTAACAAACTTACCAATCAGTTATCATGCTGGAGGTTGGTTGATGTCGAATCTAAAAATAACAACCTAGATTCGACGGTATATGTACAGAAGAGTCGATATCAATATATACATACAACTCTCAGCCCAATGATCAGAGTCACGGTAATTTCGTTGATTACCAAGCGGAAGCCAGGCCCCATTAATGACGAATTATTTATAATTCCCTTTGGGCAAGTTATTCCTTGGGTGTATAGTGAACTGGATATTGTAAACGAAATTTGGGTCTTTTATATATATATATATATATATATATATACATATATAAGATGATATATATATATATATATATATTACAAATTATACATATATATATATATATATATATATATATATATATATATATATATATATATATATATATATATATATATATACATATATATACATATATACATATATACATATATATATATATATATATATATATATATATATAGTATATATATATATATGTATATGTATATTGGCACCAACAAGAAAAGTAGCAGCACATAATTGATTACCCTGTTGCATTGTTCTGACAATATTAGAATTGGCAAATGAGCCATTGTCCAAAGTTTCAGACTTGCTTTAGGTCGACCTTTAGCTCATACTGTCGTGAACTAATCGCTTTTTGACGTTAAATTCTGGATTTGTCTCTCATTTTCTGGATGTAGCCAAGAAGGGATTCTCCCTTGGGCGTTGCAAACGTAACATTAACCGAAGAAAGTGATAAATGCAGAAGGAGACAGGAACGAGGCTTTCCCTGACTCTTCAAGAGATGATCAAAATTCTGTTGGCCAAATATTATCGTGCCGACCATAGTTATGCCTGCTGATCTACCAGATATTTCTTTATGTTTAGAAAATGTCTGCTCATAATACTTGTTAGCTTCCTTATTTCTCAGGAACTAGGGTTCCTGTGCAAAGCTGTGTCATGGTATACCACCTTCCATTTTTGTATTCATTCTGAGATGGCGGAGAGAAAAGTTGGGGATGCAGGTAAGGATGAATTAAAGGTGAGAGAACAGTTTGTATCACAAATGTAAATAATGCTTCGCATTGTCTCAACGCTCATTGCATCCTTCTTAAAGTTGGCTTTCTTAGATATTTCTTTTGCTTACAATGGGAATATATCTCTCTTAACGAGCGTGTCAGCCATTGGTTGTAAGCTATACATTCAACGAATTTGGAGACAGGTATTATGTCAGATTATATATATATATATATATATATATATATATATATATATATATATATATATGATTAATTTTTTATCTCATCACCGGGATTTTATATGTAATAAACATGAAACTACAAAACATCGTTTAATTATCTACTCCGTTTCATTGAAATTATATATATATATATAACATATTATATATATATATATATATATATATATATATATATATATATATATATATATACATATACATATATATATATTATATATATATATATGTGTGTGTGTACATATATATGTGTATGTATGTATGTATGTATGTATACCAAAGGAGAATTATAACTGATAAGTGGTTCGGTGGCTCAGGCCCAAGAGACGACCAAGAAAGATGACTGCAATCAATCAAAAGCTTCTGCTTTTACTCTACATCTGAATTATTCA
>NC_089787.1:15682092-15692092 GCF_040412425.1 Macrobrachium rosenbergii | reverse complement strand
TTTTTTCGGTTATAAACAAACATCCAAATGTTGCCCTTTGGACCTCAAGGCATCGTTACTGTACTCCCTAGACCTCCTCTAATCTCATAACCATCGGTCTCACTGGCTATCAGAGTAACTTGGTGGTTTCTTTTTACCCGGCCTGACAAGACTCATAATGGCTTGCAGTTTCTTTTCCTAGATACAGGGACGGTGTCATTAAGGGTTTGAAAAAAGTTCCACTCTCAAAATATTCGACGATCTTGTAACCATTAGTATTTAACTCTACCTTCAAACTAAAATTATATCCTTGCTGTTACACCATTTGTACCCATTTTTCAGAAACAAGAGCTAAATGGCATTTCACAGAAGCTGAGAAAATTAGGGCGAGCGCCTGAATTCATTATTTTCCAACTTCTTTCTTAGCTTCCATTTTTCAAAAATCACTTTCTCACTAAACATCATTTTACGAACGCGAATTCTGTTATACAAAAAAAAATAAATAAAAAATAAAAGATGATTCTTCCATAACCATAAGGAATAATTCTAGAGCGTCTAAGAGATTATGCACCATTTCAAAATAACAGCCGTGCTATAGGGAATACGCTTTCTTGCAAGTAAGATGATACTCATTGTACAGTACATCCTGGGAAGGAACAAAGGATCAACTTAACAAAATGAGTGAAGAATTAGACAAAATATGCGACGAGATTTGTAGACGTTAAAACACAAAACTAGCGTTATGTAATGCACTAAGTAATTACAGAAGTAAATGGACTGTGTTCATAGAAACTTCTCACATTTCGAATTCCTCCTTCTGTACGAGTAAATAATAAGAGAATAATATCGGGTAAATATGATAGCTGGGTATAGATGTGAGTGTTTTAAGTTTTATCTTTCCGGGGGGAAAATAGTTTGACATATTAGAGTCTTAGTTACGAATGAATTTACTTCAAAGCCTTTTCATGAAATACTTTTTTGACGGTTACTCAAAATAAAATAGTTTAAATGTAAGGTGATTCTCATCCAGTGTGTGTTACCTTCGTATGGTTAGCAATGTTGAATTATTTTATCTTCTGATGTTGGTTGTTATGAAAAGTAAACATCTTCATTCTTAACTCTGATTCAACCCTTTTCATTTCCGACAGAAAACTTCCTGTTTTTACATCAGCTGTTTGTCTGGCTTTGAAAACCTCATTGCTTGAGCCTCGTTTTTCCCTAAATTTAATTTACTTTTCAACAGTAGCAATAATCTACGAGTTTAAAAACATTATTTTAACATAGCGGAGGTTAATTAAATGTTATGAGATTTTCTTACTTTTACTTTTAATAAGCAGAATGGGGCACGAACTTCGTTAGCGACATAATCGAGGGACTTACTGGAAGTTGTAACTTTAACGCTTATAAAGAACACTCTAGAACCTTGAGCATCGTTCTAGACTGTATAGAATGAGAACGGTATTGGCTTTTAGATCAGAATCCTAAGAAAATACGTCTATGCCATTTTCTTTCAATTCACTCCGTTTATAGATGGAAATATTTTTATAGATAACCTCTATTTGCTTCTTTGGTTTAGCGTTGCAAATCAATCCATATTTCTTAACGGAACCTATATTGCCCTCTTCTACCGTAACACTACCACGAAATACCTTACGTCAGAGAAGAATTTCAGTTGATCACGGATCAACTTGAGTCAAAACAAGGTACAGTTTCTTACTGTTGGAGGTTGCCCTACTGCTTCCAGTTTGAAATTTCGATGAACTTAAATGTTGGGTATGGAAAAATCCCCATTTGAGGAGGGTTCAAAGTTCCTAATTTCTCACTGAGAAAGGCAGCTGAATATATCCTCCTGAATATCACTGGCGGTGAAATGAATAGGAGGAATTACTCAACATAAAAACACGTGTTCCTGTTTATTTATAAGCTTTCTTTTATTAGAATAGAAAAATCTCCTGGTCACTGCATAAAAATCTCTACGGATTTTCTCCACAAATATTTTTGGAGGAGAAGAGTAAACAGATTCATGTACCCGACGCCAGATGGTCCATGATATTGCTGGTTTGTGCAAATAAGTTTCATTGCAGTTGTGCATATGTACCCAGGCGATTTTACTTTCTCTCCTGAATGATACTTCGGCTGCTTTGAACAAATGTTTTTATTTTGAAATCTGTACACATCACCTTAGGCAAGGAAAGAGGCTGAATCTTCCCTGAAAGTATACTAGAATCGTGGTTGTAGACGGTTGGCGTTTGGAGGATTCGGTTCAAGCCAACCTTTCATCAGCAAAGGCGCTTCCGTAAGAGCGGCACGGCCCGAAAAAGTGGTCAGGCCTTGAAGGGAATGAACTCATGAAGTGGATCTATGGACTCATCCGATCAACAGATACATTTCTGTACAATTATTATATTTATTATTATTATTATTATTATTATTATTATTATTATTATTATTATTATTATTGGCGGTTTTTCATTGGCTGTCGAAGCTGTTGGGGCGGGGGTCCTTTTTGCCGTTCTCCTGACGGTGAAAGGGAAAAGGGGGGTCTCCTGGGTTACATTTAGCGACGTTTCCATCGGAGGATGGCGAAGGCCTCCTTATATCGGAGGCGGTAATGGTCACTGTTGCCGTCGAGGATTTTTGATCTTAAGACCTGCTGCGTTGGGGCCACTGTCGTGTTCCCTCACACACAGCTGGTATACCGCCTCTTCGTGTGCAGTAGGTGAACGGCTATCCCCTTGGAGAGTCAAGTCGTAGTGATACCGATGGACGGATGGCAGCATCCATTCTCCGGGCATGCTATTTGGTGAACCACTCCCCTCCTCATGGGATCGTCGCTAGCGACGGGGCTGTTCCTCATGAGGTACTGGGCAGTCTTCCGATTCTTGTAGTAGAGCGTCAGGTCGACTTTTTTTGTCTTCTCCGGTGGGTTTATCTAATGGGCTTCTCACTCTCGCGGGGGCCGTGGTTCTCCTGATGTCGACGGCATTTCTCGTCACCCTGGCAGCGCGACGGTAAGTTTATGCGTTAGGCACCGTCTACTCACACTATACCTGCACGTAAACGGACATGCATCTGACCTGGTCCGGACCGTATGCTGCATATACAGTACATTCACACTGCACCGTATATATACTCTCCAGCATTTACGGTCGTAGTTAAGTCCTTGTCTTCATACCGGCCGCATCTTAAGCAAGTTTGGTATGTTTAAGAATTTTAGTACAAGTGACTTGGCAGTGATGGCACTCCTTTCGGAAGAGGAAGAGGGAAACAGAAGAGTGAAAAAAGCAAAAATCGGCGTTATTTGGTGCAGAAATCTCTGAAGAAAAGGAAAAGTGAAGGAGAATAGGTTACACTATGTAAAGAACTAATGGATGACGAACAAAAATTTCATCAGTATTTTAGAATGTCGAGAAGCCAATTTATTGAATCTTGTTTTATCAAGTCAAATAATAGAAGTGCTCTAAATTTAAGTCTTGATTTGTTTAAACTCGATGCCTTCATAATTAAAAAAGATGTTGATAAATATAAGGCAACAACATTAATATTCAATTTTATACATGTTTTTTGGATTTTGTATGGATAAGCTTTTGTATCTCTTATGTTAAATCAATGGTTTTAGTTAGTGACCGCGTGATCTCGGATCATCCTGGATCATCTCTTTATTTATTACCCTTTTGACAATTAACCATTTGTTATTCTTGATCTTTTTGCGTTTTACTGTCTTATTGCCTTTTAACTTACTGGATCATCTCTTTTTTAACCACTTGTCTCATTAACCATTTGTTATTCCATCTTTTTAGTTAACTTACGTTTGAAACTGGGGCTTTAGTTTTAGTTATACCTGATCCCGGATCATCGGATCATCTGACTTTATTTATTACCGTATGATCCATTTGTTATTCTTGGATAGTTTACATTTTCAACTGTCTTTTAAGTTAGTGATCATCTCTTTATTTATTACCCTTTGACAATTATCCATCTGGTGTTCTTGATCATTTTGTTTATATATAACAAAAATTTCATCATATTTTAGAATGTCGAGAAGCCAATTTATTAAATCTTGTTTTATCAAGTCAAATAATAGAAGTGCTCTAATAAGTCTTGATTTGTTTAAACTATATAATTAAAAATAGATGTTGATAAATATAATAACAACATATATATATCAATATATATATATTTTGTATATTTTGTATCTCTTATGTTAAATCAATGGTTTTATTATATATATCCTGGATATATTATATATATATATATATATATATATATATATTTATATATATCCATCTGGTGTTCTTGATATTTTGTTTATATATATATATATATATATATATATATATATATATATATATATATATATATATATATATACATATGTATATAATTATATACACATGCATATGTGTCTATATCTACACATCCTGTATGGTATACATACACACTGAATATATACGTGTGTGTGTTTCTTTACTGGTCATTTATATGTAATGTATACAAAAGGTTACAAAAGCTTTTTTTTTTTCTCTCCCATGTAAAGACGTCCTTGTAAGAGACCGCATTGGCGGTCTTACGGGCGCACGTGTGTGTGTGTGTGTGTGTGTGTGTGTGTGTGTGTGTGTGTGTGTGTGTGTGTGTGAATCATCCACCGGAGAAAAGAAGACAATCTCTCTCCCTCCCGCGCGTCACCTGGAGGGGACCGCTCGAAGGAACGCAACTTCTAGCATACATATTTCTGTCTGTTTCTCTCTAACCATTGTTGTCTCGATTCATGTACAATCACCACTACTTGCATTGCCATGCAAGCATTCCAATCATGTACTCATAATGTTCCACCGAATCTTCTGTATCAAACTGTATGTATGTTTCTGTTCGTGAAGACGCCAAACGTCTCGCCATTTCACATATATGCCACTACATTGTGTTCATTAATCTGTCTCGAATCTCATGCAAATGTCCATATGTGGAATTTTCTGGCCTTTCCATTGATATTTGTTTTATCATTGTACGTTTATTATGTCTCTCACAATCGCCATCTGTTTGTCTGTCGACAAACGAATGTCCGAAACATTACCTATGTTTTGCCCCGTCTGTGTGTAGAAACTATTTTGCGGCTCGCACCAGCCAATAACGACTTCGAAGATTCTGTACATTCATTCAGTAAGGAACCACCAATAAACTAGACAACACCCAGCCAATATGTCGCTCAATACCATCCTTACATCCTTGTTAAATTTGAAATTGTGAAAAAACAAATAAACAATCCTTTTAAGCCATATTGTGCAAGAACTCGTAGTTCTGCACTAATGTAAGTAACTTTTTCTCGTCTGTTCTGCGGAAAACAGACTGCCACTTCTACGTCTGAGAGCTTACTGACTGCTAGTACGACAAGCATCCGTGCAGGTGCCACGTGCACACAATCCAGCAGTGATAGGATCGGTACCTGAACGGAACATGACCGTACCTGCAAAATATTGTCGCTGAGAAACCCCGCCGGCATTTGAAGGTGACGGTCCGTGCTGGTGCGGTATGGTGTGAATGCTGCAACGTAAGTCCCAATGAAGAATAGTTTGCCTGTCCGCTGCGGTACGGTTACGTGCAGGTGCAATTACGTATAGTGTGAATAGACCATTATCCACCAGGGTTTGGGCGGCGTGTTCGAGCTCATCGGAATTGGTATTGCAAGAAGAAGAACAGTGTAGAGGGCACGAAGAACGTAAGCGTTCATGACCGAGGATTTAAATTTTTCCGGGTGTTCACTATTGCCGTTGAGGCAGAGCCTTTGTTGCTGTTGGATGAAAGTCGAGTCAGAAGATTATTGTAAGAATTGCACGAGCACCTCCAACTCAACTTTTCAATCGTCTTTTTATTCCGTAAACTTTTTAACGGGATAGTTCCTCATACGTCGTTGTTATTGTTTTTGTTTGTAGTGATTCTTCACAACTTGAGTTAACACTGTCCGCCACTAATACCAGATATTAAAGGCGACGGAAAATTCTTTACAGTGCGCGAGAATCTCTGCGTTTTGGGCATTTGTGACTCAAAATGTTAAGTATTTTCTCTCATTATGGTATTTATATGCTCTCTCTCTCTCTCTCTCTCTCTCTCTCTCTCTCTCTCTCTCTCTCTCTCTCTCTCTCTCTCTCTCTCTCTCTCTGATAATTCATTCAACACGTAATTCTTTAAGAATTCTTGTCTGACTTGACAAGGAGATTAGGCAGAACGATTGAAGCAAGTGATACTGGGCAAAAGAAAACTCCTTTGAAAAATAAAGTCCCTTTTTTAGTGCCTTCCATCATCCCAAAAATTCTGATTTCTTCTAAAGACTTTTATCCGGAGGTGGAAATGCAGAGAACTGCCGGTTTACCCTGAGATGTTACATTACTGAACGTCAGCAGCTGAGGCACAGAATATTTTCCCTTCAAATGGAACAGAAAATGATGTTTTTGCCGTAGGAAAAATTCATTTTAGCCAAAGAGTAGATTTCATCCTCTAAAAAAAATATTAAAAAATCTTTCAGTCCAAAAGGAAACCTCTTTGATAATTACCTTAAAGAGAGAGAGAGAGAGAGAGAGAGAGAGAGAGAGAGAGAGAGAGAGAGAGAGAGAGAGAGAATGTGGGCTTTGGAAAGAGAATTCAAGAAAAGTGTGATTTATTATTGCTTTATATATGCCACGTTTTGGTTTTGCTGTGGTTCCCTGCAAGGTTGTGGCAGCAGCAGCAGAGCAGCAAATTGGAGCACGCCTCAAGTGGAGCACGTCGAAAAATCTTGATGACAGCGTGAGGCTGTCCTGACGTCTCCATCGGGGTATTCTGGTTTGTGGCGTCTTGTCCCTGTTGTGCAGCTGAGGGCTGTCTTGGTGAATTTTTGCCTTGATTAAATCTTGAAAAAATTGTTTTATTGTTTTTGTTGTTTTCAAAGATTTATATATGAAACGAAATACAAAATTAAAATGGAATGGTTTAAATTTGATGTTCAGTTATCATTAAAGATATTTTCTTTATTCACGCGTGTAAATAAATAACTTATCAATAGTGACCATTCAGACCCATATACCTGTGTGAATTAACTGGTTCTGTTCTTTCACCAGTAATTTTAATATACATTGTTCAATTGTGAAAGACAGAAACTCTGCCCGAAAAACACACACACACACACACACACACACACACACACACACACACACACACACACACACACACACACACACATATATATATATATATATATATATATATATATATATATATATATATATATATATATATATATATATTAAATGAAATTCACTTCATAGAGAAATCAAAAGATCGACAACAATTGTAAAGAGTTCCTTTTTATTTATGATAAAACAGTCATATCTCAGCATAATCCCAAGAAGAAAATGAAAATGAATACAGGGGAACAAAGGAGACTGCCTCCTGATTCTTGAGATGCAGCTTATGGCGAAGTTTTGAAGTGCGTTTCCTAGTGTGGCCATGATCCCTTCTGTTCTCTCTGACACATTTCCCTCTCAGAAGAATAAAGGACCTCCCATAAGAGGCTGAGAATAGTTCTTCCGCTCTTTAGCTTTCTTGTGCTCCTAAGCAATCCTCCAGACTCAAAGATGAAGTTACCCTAGAGATGCGTTTTTCCCCTTTTTGACAACCACTGTGACATTTCGTCTTGCCATATTGAGAAGGTCTTTGAACTTTTCCAGTAGGGTTTATCCTGACCGCGGCAAGTAGTCAGTGGGCTTCATTTCTATTCCATGGGAATTCAAGCTTTTATTCTGAGATACTCGATTCCTCGTATCACTAAATGTTAAACATTTATAAGTCACTACTCTCTGGTAACAGATATGTCCGTTATATGCGTATATAACAGAAAAAATATAATGATTTTTTTCAACTCTGAAATTATATTCGTTCTTTCTCCTGACTACTGTTCTTCCAAATCTTGCGCGGATGAAAAGAGGTGCTGCAGCGTGATTATCACGTCAGTAATAGGCTGCTGTTGCAGATTAATCAAGCAGGCTTTATGGTACGATGGCATCTTACCCCTGAAGCAGCCCATAGAATACAATACCCTAGATAATAATAATAATAATAATAATAATAATAATAATAATAATAATAATAATAATAATAATAATAATAATAATGAAACAAGACGACCCTGTAACGAGGCTATAATATCGAGAATTAAAAGCCACAGTAGTGTTAAAAATATTTATGTATAAAATTAAAAACGAATAGGAGAGACTTTCAGATACTACTCTGTATCCCCCATCAGTCCTGATAAGTGGTAAAATAGTGGAGTGAGCTTTAAGACAACAACAGTGTTGGTCAGGTAACCCCTGTTGGTTCGATTGTTTCTGTTGGCGAGACGGTTGGGACGGCGAAGTGGTCGTGTGGGTGATTCCAGCTCATCAGAGACTCCATCGGTGCCATGACTCTCAGCTACAGCAGCATCAGTCATCTGGGACAAGAGAGAGGTGGTAGCAGCATCAGGGGTCTCACAGTCACCAGAAACATGAATCTTAAAATCGTCGACAAAGTGGCCAATAATTAGCGAATTAACAAAATTATCCTCATCAGCGAAGGATTTGTTCCCTTCCAAAGCACGCCCCTTTCTTATAGCAGCCCCTTCCACTGAGCGACGAACGCCAACATCTCCACTCTTGAATATGACAGAGGCACCATTCCAGTAGATATTGTGACCTGGAACGAACGAATGGGAAACCAGGGCATTATTCGGTCATGGAACTCGTAGGCCACTTTCTCCATAGTATATATATACATATATATGTATATATAGATATGTGTGTTTTTGTTCGGAGTGCATGCAGGCCTTTGTGTGTGAGTTTCTACGTACTCTCGTTCTAAAAAAGGACGAATATTAACCCCACTCCGTGCATGTGCGCAATGACCCTCAGTTTTACTTCTCGATAATAATTTTCCCGAAAAATCTTTTAATGTCGAATTTTTCGTCACCAAGAGCTAGGTCATTTGCCTGGATTCTTTGATCCCGGTCCCATGAACAATTCCATTCCTATCCAACTATTAATGAGTGCTGTGGCTATGAAAAAAAATATTTCAAGTGTTATTCACTGTAAAGGAAACAGAATTTTCATTAAATGTTCATATTTATATTTGGGACTTCGTGTTATTATTTGTACTATTATTCATATCGTCATAATATTATGGACCTGAATTGTTAATGAAACATATACATTAATGTTAATGTATGAATGAATTTCTTTTTAATACTACCTGGTCAATGAGAGCCCAGTGAGGAATTTATTTTTAAGAACCTCCAAAGACTGTAGGATTATTTTAAATGTCTCTGCATATATACATACATGCATACACAAATACACACACACACACACACATATATATATATATATATATATATATATATATATATATATATATATATATATATATATATATATATATATATATATATATATATGTATGTATGTATGTATATTGTCACGTGTATTCATTCAGCAACGGCATATACAGTAAGTGACAGATTTTCTGTATTTGTTTCCCATTCCGAGATATAATAACTCAAAGGTTTTGCATTAATTATTCCCGTATTTTTACAAGTTATTACATTTTAAGTGCTTTACATTTCAAGTGCCAAAATTTTTCAGATATCGACTGTAATTATAAATAATACTTTTTGTTAACAAATGCAAAATCAATAACTATTAATAAAACAAATACTTAGTCAAATGAGTAAATAAATCCATAAGCACAGTAAATATGTACAAAAAAATAATTAAGTAAGGAGGCGCATGAGGTGGATAAAAAAAAGAGATATCCTTGATCTAATGAGAATCCAGAACGATATGCTTCTATGCAAATGGAGAAAAATTTTCAATTAAAGAAAAAAATGATTGGTACGTGTCCGCACAGAAGCCATTTCTAACTAGAGAGTTAACATAATTTCAGATCACTATACCACTTTCCAAAAATAATTACTTACGATTGCGTTTATTGCCACTTTAAGTGAAGACCAGGTATGAAG